>NW_012267488.1:8106-21913 GCF_000151885.1 Dipodomys ordii | reverse complement strand
GAAGGGTAAACAAAAGGAGGAGGCTGCAATGCTTGGTAAGAAATGTACGCATTATCCTGCCCATGTAATTGTAACCCCTCTGTACAGTATCTTCACAAATAAAAAAAAAAAGAAATGTACTCATTATCTTGCCCATGTAATTGTAAACCTTCTGTACGGTATTTTCACAATAAAAAATGCAAAAACAATAATTATTCCAGATACTTACAGCTGGGAGGCCCATAGGTGTTCTGGGTTAATATCTGCTTCTGAATTGTAGGTGGTTCCTTCTACATGATTGAAGTTTGGCATAGGTACACAGTTTGAACTGCTAGACTATTGCACCTGCAGAGCTCTGCAGCAGTTGCAAGCATTCAGACGAGGCATTCAGTTTTGCTTGTCCCCATAAAAGGATCGCTGCTTAGTGGGAATATCCCCTTCTTGTTCCTACATCCTCTCTACTTATGATAAGAGCTTTTACTCATTCACTCACGTCAATCCGAGGAGTAAGTTGAACCTCTACTCTGTGTTGAAGATTTGAGAACTGGAAATATCAGCCTCTAAATAATGTACAGTTGTTGTTAGCTGAATGACCTCTGCTGGGCACACTCAGAATGAGATTCTGAGCCATTGCAAGATATCAGCTTTTCACAGTATTCAATGCTTCTTTGGAAGAATTCCAAATACTTGCAGCCGGAAGGCCCACAGGTGTTCAGAGATATACCTGATTCTGAATCGTATGTGGTTTCTTCTACATAAATAAAGGTTGGCAAATCTACTCAGATTAAATTGCTGAACAACTGCACCTGCAGAGCTCTGGTGTAGTTGGAAGAATTCAGACGAGGCATGCAGTTATGCTTGTCCCCGTAGGAACATGCCTGCTTACTGGGAATATCCACTTCTTGTTCCTAAAATCTGTGTACTGTTGAATAGATTATTTACCCATATACATATGTCAACCTGAGGAGTATGTTGAACCTGGCCTTGTTGCACTGTGTTGCAAGTTTCAGAACCAGACTTCAGTTTACTTCGTTGGGAACTACATCCATACATTCCTATGGATGACGATGGGAAATAGCCCCTAAATACTAAATAACCTCTTCTGGGCACACTCAGAAGGAGGTTCTGAGCCATTGCAGCATAACCGCATTTCACTGCTCTCAATGCTGTTTAGAAAGAATTCCAGAGATTTGCAGCAGGGAGGTCCACAGTTATTCCAGGTTAATATCTGCTTCTGAACTGAAAGTGGTTCATTCTATATGATGGAATTTTATTATAGCTACTCAGTTTGAGCTGTAAAACAATTCCACCTGCACAGCTCTGCAGTGGTTGTAAGCAGTTGTAAGCATTCAGACATGGCGTTCAGTTTTGCTTGTCCCCATAATACAATAGAAGTAGACTGGGAATATCAGCTTCTCATTCCTGCAAACTGTGTGCTGGTGATTAGAGCTTTTACCCCTTCACTCTCTTCAAAGTGAGGAGTAAGTTGAACCTCACCTTATGGTACTGTGTTGAAAATTAGAGAACCAGACTTCCGTTTTCTTGGACACAACCTATGGCCATACATTCCTATGGACCGTGACTGGAAAAATCAGCCTCTAAATACTGCATGGTTGTTGTTAGCCGAATGACCTCTGCTGGGCACACTCAGAATGAGGTTCAGAGCCATTGCAAGACATCAGCATTTCATTGTTTCCATCCGGCCGGTAGGCCCACAGGTGTTCCTAGTTAATAACTGATTCTGAATCCTATGTGGTTTCTTCTACACGCTTGAAGGTTGGCATAGCTACTCTGTTTTAATTGCTGAACAACTACACCTACAGAGCTCTGGATCAGTTGGAAGATTTCAGACCAGGCATTCAATTATGCTTGACACTGTAGGACCATACCGGCTTACTGGGAAAATCCACTTCTTCTTCCTAAAACTTTGTACTGTTGATTAGATTTTTTACCCATATACATATGTCAACCTGATGAGTAAGTTGAATCTGGCCTTGTTGAACTGTGTTGTAAGTTTGAGAATCAGACTTCAGTTTTCTTCAATGTGATCTATGTCTGTACATTTCTATGGACGGCGAGGGGAAATATCAGCCTCTAAATACTCCACCATTGTTGTTAACCGAGTGACCTCTGCTGGGCACACTCAGAAGGAAGTTCTGAGCAATTGCAACATAACAATATTTCACTGGGCTCAATGTTTTCTGAAAGAATTCCACATACTTGCAGCCGGGAGACCCACAAGAGTTCCGGGTTAATATCTGCTTCTGAACTGTACACGGTTCCTTCTACACAATTGAAGTTTGGCATAGCTACTCAGTTTTAACTGCTAAATAATTGAACCTGCAGAGCTATGCAACAGTTGCAAGCATTCAGACAAGGCATTAAGTTTTGGTTGTTCCCATAAGATGAAAACTGCTGTTTGGGAATATCCCCTTCTCGTTCCTAAAGCTCTCTAATTGTGATTAGAACTTTTTCCCATTCACTCATTCAACCTCACCTCATTGCACTGAGTTGAAGATTTGAGAACCAGACTTTCATTTTCTTGGAAGCGATCTATGGCCATACATTCCTATGGATGGAGACTGGAAATTCCAGCCTCTAAATACTCCCCCGTTGTGGTTAGCAGAATGATCTCTGCCAGGCATAGTCAGAATGTGGTTCTGTGCCATCGCAAGAAAATAGCATTACTGCTTACAATGCTTCTTAGGAGGAATTCCAGATTCTTGCAACTGGTGGGTCCAAAGGTGTTCCGGGTTAATATCTGTTTCTAATTCCTACATGGTTCCTGTTTTTGTTTTTGTTTTTTGATGCTGTGGGTCATGAACTTCTGGGCCTGGACGCTGTCCCTAAGTTCTTACAGCTCAAGGTGAGCACTCTACCGCTTGAGCCACAGCACCATATCCAGTTTTCTAGTGGTTTACTGGAGATAAGAGACTCACAGCATTTCCTGCCCGGGCTGGCTTTGAACCACAATCCTCAGATCTCAGCCTCCTGAGTAGCTAGGATTACAGGCCTGAGCCACCGGCACCCAGCTCTACGTCATTTCTTTTACACACCTGAAGTTTGGCAAAGTTACTCAGTTTGAATTGCTGAACAATTGCACATGCAGAGCTCTGCAGTGGTTGCAAGTATTCAGACGTGGTATTCAGTATTGCTTGTCTCCGTAGGATGATACAAACTGACTGGGAATAACTATTGCTTGTTCCTCCCACCTGAGTACTGCTCATTAGTCCTTTTACCCCTTCACTCATGTGAACATGAGAAGTAAGTGGAACCTCTTCTTATGGCACTGTGTTGAATATTTGAGAACCAGACTTCCATATTCTTGGACATGACCTATGGCCATCCCTTGGTATGTGCGGTGGCTGGAAAAATCAACCTCTAAATACTCCACCGTTGTGGTTTGCTGAAGGCTGGGCAAACTCACAATGAGGTTCTGAGTCATGGCAACATAACAGCATTTCACTACTTTCTAGGTTTTTTAGGATGAATTCTTGCAGCTGGTAGGCCCACTGGTGTTCTGGGTAAATATCTGCTTCTAAATTCTACGTGCTTTCTTATATACACCTGAAGTTTGGCAAAGTTACTCACCTGGCATTGGTAAACAATTACACCTGCAAAGCTCTGCAGGGGGTGCAATCATTCAGACTTGGCATTCAGTTTTGCTTGTCCCCGTATGACCCTACCAGCTGACTGGGAATATCTGCTTCCCGTTCCTCCCACCTGAGTACAGCCGATTAGAGCTTTTATCCGTTCACTTACATCTACCTGAGGAGTAAGTTGAACCTCTACTTATGGCACTGTGTTGAAGATTTGAGAACCGGACTTCCGTTTTCTTGGATGGGCCCTATGGCCATCCATTTCAATGGACAGTGACTGCAAATATCAGCATCTAAATACTCCACCATTGTTGTTACCCGACTGACCTCTGCCGAAACACTCAGAATTCGGTTCTGAGACAGTGCAACATAACAATATTTCATTGATTTTAAAGCTCCTTAGGAACAATTCCAGATTCTTGCAGCCTTTCTGCCCACAGTAGTTCTGGGTTAATAAATGGTTATAAATCCAAGTGGTTCCTTCTACACCCATGAAGTTTGGAAAATTTGCTCAGTTTGAATTTATGAACATTGCACCTGCGGGCTCTGCAGTGTTTGCAAGCATTGAAAGGTGGCATTGAGTTTTGCTTTTCAGCATAGGTCTCTACCAGCTAACTGGGAATATCCGCTCTAGTCCCTCACAGTGGAATCCTGTTGATTAGAGCTTTTACCCCTTCACTCACGTCAACCTGAGGAGTAAGTTGAACCCCTACTTATGGCACTGTGTTGAAGATTTGAGAACCAGACATCCGTTTTCTTGTAAACTCCCTATGGCCATGCATTGCAATGGATGGGGACTGGATATATCAGCAGCTAAATACTCCACCGTTCTTGTTAGCCAAATGACATCTGCTGGGCTCACTCAGAATGAGCTTCTGAGCCATGGCAACATAACATTATTTCAATGTTTTCAAAGTTTCTTAGGAGGAGTGCCAGAATCTTGCAGGTGGTAGGCCCACAGGTGTTCTGGGTTAATATCTGCTTCTAAATCCTATGTGGTTTATTCTACACACCTGAAGTCTTGCAAAATTACTCAGTTTCCATTGCTGAAAAATTGCACCTGGAGAATTCTGCAACAGTATCAAGCATTCAGACGTGGCATTCAGTTTTCCTTGTCCCCCTAAGGACCATAACAGCAAACTGGGAATATGGGCTTCTTGTTCCTCCCACCTGAGTCCTGCTGATTAGGCTTTTATCCCTTCACTCACGTCAACCAGAGGACTAAGTTGAACCTCTACTTATGGCACTGTGTTGAAGATGTGAGAACCAGACTCTGTTCTCTTAGACTTGATCGATGGCCATGCATTGCTATAGACGGCAACTGGAAATATCAGCCTCTAAATACTCCACCATTGTGGTTAGCTGAATTAACTGTGCTGGGCACACTAAGAATGAGGTTCTGAACCATGGCAATATAACAGCATTTCACTGCTTTCAAGGCTTCCTAGGAAGAATTCTAGATTCTTGCAGACGATAGGTCCACAGGAGTTCTGGATTAATATCTGCTTCTAAATCCTATGTGGCTTAATCTACACACCTGAAGTCTTTGCATTGATGAACAAATGCATTTGCATCCCTCTGCAGCACTTGCAAACATTCAGACATAGCATTCAGTTTTGCTTGTCCACAAACCACGATACCAGCTGACTGGGAATATGGGCTTCATGTTCTTCCCACCTCACTCCTATTGATTAGAGATTTTATCCTTTCACTAACTTCAACCTGAGAAGTAAGTTGAACCTCTACTTATGGCACTCTGTTGAAGATTTGAGAATCAGACTTCAATTTCCTTAGACACTACCTAAGACTGTCTATTGCTATGGTCGGCAACTGGAAATATCAGCTCTAAATACTGCACCATTGTGGGTAGCCGAATGACCTCTGCCGGGCAGACTCAGAATGAGGTTCTCAACCATGGCAACATAACAGCACTTAACTGCTTTCAAGGCTTCTTAGGAAGATTACAGATTCTATCAGGTGGTAGGCCCACAGGTTTTCTGGGTTAATATCTGCTTCTAAATCCCACGTGGTTTCTTCTACACACCTAAAGTTTGGCAAAGTTGCTCAGTTTCCATTCCTGAACAATTCCACCTGCAGAGCTCTGAAGCAGGTGCAAGCATTCGGACGTGGCATTCAGTTTTGCTTTTTCCAGTGGATGATACGAGCTGACTCAGAATATTGGCTTTTCTTTCATTGCACCGGGGTCCTGCTGATTAGAGCTTTTACCCCTTCACTCATATCCACCTGAGGAGTAATTTGAACCTCTACTGCACTGTGTTGAAGATTTGAGAAACAGACTTCTGTTTTGTTGGACTCGACCTATGGCCATCCATTGCTATGGATGGCAACTGGAATATCAGCCTCTAAATACTCCATCATTGTGCTTAGCCCAATGACCTCTGTCGAGCACACTCAGAATGAGGTTCTGTGCCATGGCAACATAACAGCATTTCACTGCTTTCAAGGCTTCTTAGGAAGAATTCCAGATTTTTGTAGCCGGAAGGCCCACAATTGTTCCCCATTAATATCTGCTTCTAAATTCTAAGTAATTTCTTCTACACATCTGAAGTTTAGCAAAATTACTCAGTTTTCACTGCTGAACAATTACACCTGCAGAGCTCTGCAGCAATCGCAACCATAAGACGTGGCATTCAATTTTGCTTGTCCACATAAGAGGATACCAGCTGACTGGGAATATCGACTTCTCGTTCTTCCCACCTGGGTCCTCCTGATTAGATCTTTTACCCCTTCACTAAAGTCAACCAGAGGAGTAACTTGAACTTCTGATTATTGCACTGTGTTGAAGATTTGAGAACCAGGTTTCATTTACTTGGAGGCGTCCTATGTCCATCCATTGTTACGGATGGTGACTGGAAATATCAGCATATAAATACTCCACAGTTGTGGTTAGCCAAATGACCTCTGCTGTGCACACTCAGAATGAGGTTCTGTCCCATGGCAATATAACAGCATTTCACTGCTTTCAAGGGTTCTTAGGAAGAATTCCAGATTATTCCAGCTGGTATACCCACAGGTATTCCTGGTTAATATCTGTTTCTAAATCCTACGTGGTTTCTTCAACACACCTGTAGTCTGGCAAAGTTACACAGTTTCAATTTCTGAACAATTGCACCTGCAGAGCTCTGCAGCTGCTGCAAGCATTCAAATGGGGCATTCAGTTTTGCTTTTTCCCATATGACGCTTCTAGCATACTGGGAATATCCACTTCTAGTTTCTCCCACCTGAATCCTGCTGATTAGAGTTTTACCCCTCCACTCACGACCACCAGAGGAATAAGTTGAACTTCGGCTTATTGCACTGTGTTGAAGATTTGAGAACCCGATTACCATTTTATTGGAAGCCCCCTAAGGCATTCCATTGCAATGGACAGCGACTAGAAATATCAGTGTGTAAATACTCCACTGTTGTTGTTAGCCGAATGACCTCTGCCTGGAACACTCAGAATGAGGTTCTGAGCCATGGCAACATAACAGCATTTCACTGCTTTCAAGGCTTCTTAGGAAGAATTCCAGATTCTTACAGCCAGTAGGCCCACTGGTGTTCCATGTTAACATCCGCTTCTAAATCCTACGTGTTTTCTTCTACACACCTGAGGTTTGGCAAACTTACTCAGTTAGCATTGATGAACAATTGCACCTTAACAGCCCTGCAGCCAGTGCAAGCATTCCAACGAGGAATTCAGTTTAACTTGTCCTCATATGATGATACCAGCTGACTGGAAATATCCAATTCTCATTCCTCTTACCTGAGTACTGCTGATTAGCGCTTTTACACCTTCCCTCACGTCAACCTGAGGAGGAAGTTGAACCTCTGCTTATGGGATTGTGCTTCAGTTTTGAGAACTAGACTTCTGTTTTCTTTGAAGAGACCTCTGGCCATCCATTGCTATGGACGGCGATTGGAAATATCTAAATACTCTAACGTTGTTGTTAGCCGAATGACCTCTGCCGGGCACACTCTGAATGATGTTCTGAACCATGACAACATATCAGCATTTCACAGTTTTCAATGCTTCTTAGGAAGAATTCCAGATTCTTGGAGCTGGTAGACCCACAGGTATTCCTGGTTAATATCTGCTTCTAAATCCTACATTGTGATTTCTTCTACACACCTGAAGTTTGGCAAAGTTACTCAGATTGCATTGATGAGCATTTACACTTGCAGAACTCTGCAGCTGGTTCAAACATTCAGATGTGGCTTTCAGTTTTCCTTGTCCCCGTAGGATGATACTAGCTGACTGGGAATATCCACTTCTCATTCCTCCCACATGAGTACTGCTGATTAGAGTTTTTACCCCTTCACTCATGTCAACCTGAGCAGTACTTATGGCACTGTGTTGAAGATTTGAGAAGCAGACATCTGTTTTCTTAGATGCATCCTAAGGCCATCCATTGCTTTGAACGGTGAATGGAAATATCAGCCTCTAAATACTCAACGTTGTTGTTAGCCCAATGACCTCTGACAGCACACTCAGAATAAGTATCTGAGCCATGGCAAAATAACTGCATTTCAGTGCTTTCAAAGCTTGTTAGGAAGAATTCCAGATTTTTGGAGCCAGTAGATCCACAGGTGTTCTGGGTAATATCTGCTTCTAAATCTTATGTGGTTTCTTCTACACACCTGAAGTTTGGCAAAGTTACTCACATTGCATTGCTGAGCAATTACACCTAAAGAACTCTACAGCAGGTTCAAGAATTCAGAGGTGGCATTCAGTTTTGCTTGTCCCTGTATGACCCTACCAGCTGACTGGGAATATCTGCTTCCCGTTCCTCCCAGCTGAGTCCTGATGATTAGAGCTTTTACTGCTTTACTCATGCCAACAGGAGGAGTAAGTTGGACCTCTACTTAAGGCACTGTGTTGAAGATTAGAGAACCAGACTTCTGTTTTCTTGGACATGACTTATGGCCATCCACTGCTATGGATGGTTATTGAAATATCAGCCTCTAAATACCCCACATTTATGGTTAGCCGAATGACCTCTGTCAGTCAAACTCAGAATGAGGTTCTGAGCCATGGCAACAATTGCACCTCCAGAGCTCTGCACTGGTTGCAAGCATTCAATTTCTGGATTTCTGGTTTGCTTGTCCCCGTAGGACTATACCAGCTGACTAGGAATATCCACTTCTCCTTCCTTCCACCTGAGTATTGCTGATTAGGGCTTTTACTCCTCACTCACATCAGCCTAAGGAGTAAGTTGAACCTCTACTTATGGCACTATGTGGAAGATTTGAGAACCAGACTTTTGTTTCCTTAGACGAGACCTATGGCCATCCATTGCTTTCCATGGCAACTGGAAATACCAGCCTTTAAAGACTCCACCGTTTTTCTTAGTCAAATGACTTCTGCCGGGCACACTCAGAATGAGGTTCTGAGCCATGGCAACAGAACAGCATTTTACTGCTTTCAAGGCTTCTTAGGAAGAATTCCAGATTCTTGCAGCCTGTAGGCCCACAGGTGTTCCGGGTTACTATCTGCTTCTAAATTCTACGTGGTTTCTTCTACACACGTGAAGTTGGCCAAGTTACTCAGTTTGAATTGCTGAACAATTGCACCTGCAAAGCTCTACATCAGTTGCAAGCATTCAGACATGGCATTCAGTTTTGCTTGGCCCCTTAGGATTATTCCAGTTGAATGGGAATATTCGCTTCTCATTCCTCCCACCTGAGTACTGCTTATTAGATGTTTTACCCCTTCACTCATGACAACCTGATGAGTAAGTTGAACCTCTTCTGATGGTACTGTGTTTAAGATTTGAGAAGAAGACTTCCGTTTTCTTGGCCATGATCTATAGCCACCCATTGCTATGGACGACGATGGAAATATCAACTTCTAAATACTCCACCGTTCTTGTTAGCCAAATGACCTCTACCGGGCACACTCAGGATGAGGTTCTGAGCCATGGCAATAAAACAGCATTACACTGCTTTCAAGTCCTCTTAAGAAGAATTAAAGATTCTTGCAGCCAGTAGGCCCAGAGGTTTTCCAGGTTAATATGTGACTCTGATTCCTACGTGGTTCTTCTACACACCAATTTTCAGCCAAGTTACTCAGTTTTCATTGCTGAACAATTGCAACTGCAGAACTCTGCAGCAGTTGCAAGCATTCAGATGTGGTATTCACTTTTGCTTGGCCCCATAGGACAATACCAACTGACTGGGAATATCCTCTTCTTGTTCCTTCTACCTGAGTACTGCTGATTAGAGCTTTTACCCCTTCACTCATGTCAACCTGAGGAGTAAGTTGAACCTCTACTTATGGCACTATGTGGAAGATTTGAGAACCAGACTTCTGTTTCCTTGGAAGAGACCTATGGCCATCCATTGCTATGGAGCGTGACTGGAAATATCAGCCTCAAAATACTCCACTGTTGTTGTTAGCCAAATTACCTCTGCCGGGCTTACTCAGAATGAGGTTCTGAGCCATGGCAACAGAACAGCATTGCACTGCTTTCAAAGCTTCCTAAGAAGTATTCCAGATTCTTGCTGCCTATAGGCCCACAGGTGTTCTGGGTTAATATCTGCTTCTAAATCCTACGTGGTTTCTTCTACACATCTGAAGTTTGGCAAAGTTACTCAGTTTGCATTGCTGAACAATTGCACCTGCAGACCTCTGCAGCAGTTGCAAGCATTCAAACGTGACATTCAGTTATGCTTGTCCCCGAAGGACGATACCAGCTGACTGGAAATATCCGCTTCTCATTCTTCCCACTTGAGTCCTGCTGATTAGAGGTTTTACCCCTTCACTCACGTCAACCTGAGGAGTAAGTTGAACCTCTATTTATGGCACTGTGTTGAAGATTTGATAACCAGCTTCCGTTTTCTTGGACAAGACCTATGGCCATCCATTCTTATGGCCTGTGACTGGAAATATCAGCCTCTAAATATTCCACTGTTGTTAGCCTAATGACGTCTGCGTGGCACACTCAGAATGAGCTTCTGAGCCATGGCAAAAAACAGCATTTCACTGCTTTCAAGGCTTCATAGGAAGAATTGTAGAATACGTCAGCCAGAAGGCCAACATCTAATCAGGGTTAATATCTGCTTCTAAACCCTAAATGGGTTCTTCTACACACCTGAAATTTGGTGAAGTCACTCAGTTTGCATTGCTGAACAATTGCTCCTGCAGAGCTTTGCAACATTTGCACTGTTTCAGACGTGGCATTCTATTTGGCTTGGCCCCCTAATAAGATACCAGATACCTGGGAATATCCGCTTCTTTTTCCTCCCACCAGAGTAGTGCTGATTAGAGCTTTTTCTCCTTCACTGATGTCAACTTGAGGAGTAAGTTGAACCTCTACTAATGGCAATGTGTTGAAGATTTGACAACCAGACTTCCGTTTTCTTGAACTCAACCTATGGCCATCCATTGGTATAGACTGTGACTGGAAATATCAGCCTCTAAGTAGTCCACCGTTGTTGTTTGCCCAATGACCTCTGCAGGGCCCACTCAGAATGAGGCTCTGAGCCATGGTAACATAACAGCATTTCCCTGCTGTCAAGGCTTCATAGGAAGAATTCCAGATTCATGCACCGGGTAGGCCCACAGGTGTTCCGGGTTAATATCTGCTTCTAAATCCTTCGTGGTTTCTTCTTCACACCGGAAGTTTGGCAAAGTTACTCAAATATCAGCCTCTAAATACTCCACCTTGTGGTTAGCCGAATGACCTCTGCCGGGAACACTCAGAATGAGGCTCTTAGCCATGGCAATATAACAGAATTTCACTGCTTTCAAGAATTCATAGGAAGAATTTTATATTGTTTTAACCAGTAGGCCAACAGGTGTTCCGGGTTAATATTTGCTTTAAAATCCTACATAGTTTTTTCTACACACCTGAAGTTTGGCAAAGTTACTCAGTTTGCATTGGTGAACAATTGCACCTGCAGAGCTCTGCAGCAGTCACAAGGATTCAAATGTGACATTCAGTTTTGCTTGGCCCCTTAGGAGCATTCCAGATGATTGGGAATATCTGATTCTCGTTCCTCCCACCTGAGTATTTCTGATTAGAGCTTTTACCCCTTCATTCATTTCAACCTGAGGAACAAGTTGAACATCAGCTTATGGCGTTTTCTTGAAGATTTGAGAACCATACTTCCGTTTTCTTGGCCATGAACTAAGGACATGCATTGCTATGGATGGCGACTGGAAATATCTGCCTCTAAATACTCCACTATTGCTGTTAGCCCAATGACATCTGCCGAGTCCACTCAGAATGAGGTTCTGAGCCATGGCAACATAACAGCATTTCACTGCTTTCAAGGCCTCTTAGGAAGAATTTCAGATACTTGGAACCGATAAGCCCATAGTTGTTCTCAGTAAATTTCTGCCTCTAAATCCTACATGGTTTCTTCTACATACCTGAAGCTTGTCGAAGGTACTCAGTTTGCATTGGTGAACAATTGCATCAGCAGAGCTCTGCAGCAGTTGCAAGAATTCAGACGTACCATTCAGTTTTGCTTATTCCCGTAGGACGATACCAGCTGACTGGGAATATCCACTTCTGGTTCCTCCCACCTGGGTACTACTGATTACAGGTTTTTCTCATTCACTCAGATCTACCTGATGAGCAAGCTGAACCTCTACTTATGGCACTTTGTTGAAGATTTGAGGATCAGACTTCCATTTTCTTGGACAAGACCTATGGTTGTTCATTGCTATGGACAGCGATGGAAATATCAACCTCTGAATACTCCACCATTGTTGTTAGCCAAATGACCTTTGTTGGGCACACCCAGAATGAGGTTCTGAGCCATGGCAACATAACAGCATTTCCCTGCTGTCAAGGCTTCATAGGAAGAATTCCAGATTCTTCCAGCTGGCAGGCCCACAGGTGTTTCCGGTTATTACCTGCTCCTAAATCCTATGTGGTTTCTTCTACACATCTGAATTTTCGTAAAGTTACTCAGTTTGCATTGCCGAACAATTGCACTTGCATACCTCTGCAGTGGTTGCTAGCATTCAGTCCTGGCATTTATTTTTGCTTGTCTCTGTAAGACGATTCCAGCTGACTATGAATATTGGCTTCTCATTCTTCCCACCTGAGTCCTGCTGATGAGAGCTTTTACCCTTTCACTGACATCATCCTGAGGAGTAAGTTGAACGTCTACTTATGGCACTGTGTTGAAGATTTGAGAACCAGAATTCAGGTTCCTTGGACGCGAACAAGGCCCATCAATTGCTTTGTATGGGGACTGGGTATATCATTCTCTAAATACTCCACCGTTGTGCTTAGCCAAATGACCTCTGCCGGGCACACTCAGAATGAGGTTCTGAGCCATGACACACAACCGCACTTCACTGCTTTTTTTATTGGGAAATTACTGTACAGAGGAGTAACAATTACATGGGCAAGATAATGAGTACATTTCTTATAAAGCATTGTAGCCTCCTCCTTTGTTTCCCTGTCCCATCACATCCTCCCCCTGCACCACCATCCAAACATCACACCCCACCAAAGTTGTAAAGTTTGTTTTCGACATACGACTTGTACGTCTCATTGTTGCAATGGGTCCACCTGTATGCCTATATAAACGATTTGTTTTTTTTTCCTTCCCCTCCACAAATTATAACAACCTCAAATACAGTGAAAGCAGGGGTTTTACCATGGGGGAGTGACATACTAAGCAACAAAGAAATCATCTTACAAACGTGCTAGAAACAATCGCATGAAAAAAACATTTGATACATATCTTAGGGTTCATTTCCCTAACATCAACTTATGTGACCTTTTCAGCTTAACTCAGACATACACTAGCTATTGCAAATAAAGGAAACCATGGGACCTATGTTTCTTTGGGCCTGGCTTACTTCACTTAATATTTTTTCCAAGCCTTTCCATTTTCTAACAAATGGGGCAATGTCATTCTTTCTGGTCGAGGCATACAATTCCATTGTGTAGATATACCATATTTCTTCATCCATTCATCTACTGAGGGGCATCTGGGTTGGTTCCAGATCTTAGTTATGGTAAATAAGGCTGCAATAAACATAGTCGTGCTGGAGGCTTTAGTGTGGTCTTGTTTGTAAACATTTGGGTAAATGCCCAAAAGTGGGATTGCTATGTTTAGGGGAGCTCTATGTGGAGTCTTTTGAGGAACCTCCATACTATTTCCAAAGTGGTTGAACAAGTTTACACTCCCACCAACAATGTAGTAAGGTTCCCTTCTGTCCACATCCCCTCCAGCATCTGTTGTTGTTAGAGTTCTTGATT
>NW_012267488.1:4611-6706 GCF_000151885.1 Dipodomys ordii | reverse complement strand
TGTATACTTCTCTAATCTGGGGAGGGGAAGGGAAAAAACAGGGATACAGGTTGACCCACTGTAACAATGAGATGCACAAGACACTATGTTGAAAAATAAACTTTACAATTTAGGTGGAAGGGAGGAGTATAGTTGTGGAGGTGGGAGGGAAGGGATGATGGGGGAAAAACAGAGGAGGCAACAATGCTTGATAAGAAATGTACTCATTACCTTGCTCATGTAAGTGTAACCACTCTAGATACAGTATATTTACAATAAACATATTAAAAAATCAAAGCAGACAACCCGAAAACATCAGAGGAAGGAATAGGGGAAACTCTAGGGCTTCTTGGCACACGCCAAAATTTTCTTAGTAAAGACTCAGAAACACAACAAATCAAAAAAAGGTTGGAATATTGGGATTGTATGAAACTTCAGAGCTTCTGCATGGCAAAGGACATAGGTTGCAAGATCAATAGAAAGCCCACAGATTGGGAGATCTTCACTAGCCATACAATGGACAAGGGCCTCATATCTAAAACATACACAGAACTCCAAATATTAAATCTCTCAACAACAAATCCTCAAAGAAACAACCGCCTGATTAATAAGTGGGCTAAAGAGTTAAAGAGAGACTTCTCTGAAGAGGAAGTAAGAATGGCCAATAGACACATGGAGAAATGCTGAGCTTCTCTGGCCATAAAAGAAATGCAAATCAAAGGCTGGGAAGTTGGCTCAGTGGTCTAGTGCTTGCCTCGCGCATGCATGAAGCCTTGGGTTCGATTCCTCAGCACCACATAAGCAAAAAAAAAAAAGCTGGAAGTGGCACTGTGGCTCTAGTGGTAGAGCTATAGCCTTGAGCCTTGAGCTGAGGGACAGTGCCCAGGCTGAGTTCAGGCCCCTTAACCAACCAAAAAAAAAAAGAAAGAAAGAAAAGAAAGAAATGCAAATCAAAACATTGAGATCCCACCTCACTCCAGTTAGAATGGTTATAATCAAGAAATCTAATAAAAATAGATGCTGGAGGGGAAGTGGCCAAAAGAGAATCCTACTACCTTGTTGGTGGGAGTGTAAACTTATTCCACCACTTTGGAAAGTCATCTGGATGTTTCTCAAAAGAATACACATGGAAGCCGGGTGCTGGTGGCTCACGCCTGTAATCCTAGCTACTCAGGAGGATGAGATCTGGGGATCACGGTTCAAAGCCAGCCCGGGCAGGAGAGACCGTGAGACTCCAATCTCCAATAAACCACCAGAAAACCGGAAGTGGCGCTGTAGCTCAAAGGTAGAGCGCTCACCTTGAGCTGAAGAGCTGAGGGACAGCGCCCAGGCCCAGAGTTCAAGCCCCACGACCCACCAAAAAAAAAAAAAAAAGAATACACATGGAGTTCCCCTAAGATCCAGCAATCCCACTTTTGAGCATTTACCCAAATTATCACAAACAAGGCTGTACTAAAGTTCTTGATTTTTGCCAATCTAATTGGGGTGAGGTGGTATCTCAATGTTGTTTTGATTTGCATTTCTTTTATGGCTAGGGAGCTTGAGCATTTCTTCATGTGTATATTGGCCATCCTTCTTTCTTCTTCAGAGCAGTTTCTCTGTAAGTCGGTAGCCCACTTATTTATTGGGCAGTTGTTTCTTTGAGGATATGTTGTTGGGGGATTTAATTTTTTGAGTTGCAAGTATATTTTAGGTATGAGACCTGTGTCCGTTGTATGGCTAGTGAAGATCTTCTCTCATTCTGTGGGCTTTCTATTGATCTTGCTAGCTATGTCCTTTGCCATGCAGAAGCTCTGCAACTTTATGCAATCCCATTTGTCCAACCTTTCTTTGACCTGTTGTGTTTCTGGGTCTCTATTAAGAAAATTTGGGCCTGTGCCAACGAGACTTATGGTTTCTCCTATTCCATTCTGTAATGTTTTCAGGGTGCCTGCTTTAACTTTGCGGTTTTGATCCATTTGGAGTTGATTCTGGTGCAGGGTGATATATAAGAATCTAGCTTTAGTTTTCTACAAATAGTTAACCAATTTTGCCAGTACCATTTACTGAAGAGGCTGTCTTTCTTCCATTCTATTTTTTTTTAGCTCCCTTATCAGAGATTAGATGGTTATATGTA
>NW_012267488.1:0-4561 GCF_000151885.1 Dipodomys ordii | reverse complement strand
TTTGGAGTTGATTCTGGTGCAGGGTGATATATAAGAATCTAGCTTTAGTTTTCTACAAATAGTTAACCAATTTTGCCAGTACCATTTACTGAAGAGGCTGTCTTTCTTCCATTCTATTTTTTTTTAGCTCCCTTATCAGAGATTAGATGGTTATATGTATGTAGGTTCATTTCTGGGTTTTCAATTCTATTCCATTGGACCTGAGGTCTGTTCTTGTGCCAGTACCAAGCTGTTTTGATTACTATGGCTTTGTAGTGGAGTTTGAAATCTGGTATTGATATTCCTCCTGCACTGTTCATTCTGTTGAGGATCGTTTTTGCTATTCGGGGTCTTTTATTGTTTCATATGAATTTATGGATTGACTCTTCTATTTCCATGAAGAATGAGGATGGAATATTGATCGGTATCACATTAAATTTGTAGATAGCATTGGGAAGTATTGTTATTTTCACGAGGTTGATCTTTCCAATCCAGGAGCATGGGAGTTTTTGCCACTTTCTAAGTTCTGTTTTGATTTCCTTTTTCAAGTTTTTAAAGTTTTCATCATAGAGGTCCTTCACTTCTTTGGTTAATTCCTAGGTATTCTATTTTTTTGTGGGGCTATTACGAGGGAGTTGCTTTCCTAATTTCAGGCCCACTTTTCTCATTGTTGGCATACAGAAAAGCCATTGATTTTTGAGGATTAATTTTATACCCTGCTACTTTGCCAAAGTTTTGAATCAGCTTGAGTAATTTGGGAGTGGAGTCTGTGGGATTCTTGAAATACAAGATCATGTCATCTGCAAAGAGGGAGAGTTTTACTTCTTCTTTTCCTATTTGGATCCACTTTATGTTTGCATCTTGTCTTATTGCTGTAGCTAGGCATTCTAATACTAGATTGAAGAGAAGTGGAGAGAGTGGACATCCTTGCTCTTTCCTGAGTGAAAAGGACATGGCTTTAGTTTTTCACCATTAAGTATAATGCTGGCTGTAGGTTTGTCATATACAGCCTTTATTGTATTGAGGAATGTTCCATGGATTCCTAATTTTTTCAGAACCTTCATCATAAAGGGGTGTTGGATCTTGTCAAATGCTTTTTCTGCATCTATTGAGATAACCATGTGGTTCTTATCCTTGCTCCTGTTGATGTGATGAATTATATTAATTGATTTGCATATTTTGAACCAGCTTTGCATCCCTGAAATGAATCCTGTTTAATCGTGGTGTATGATTTTTTGGATGAATTATTGAAGTTGATTGGCCAGAATTTTGTTGAGAAGTTTTGCATGGATGTTCATCAAAGAAATGGGTCTATAGTTCTCTTTCTTTGATGAGTCCCTGCCTGGTTTTGGGATGAGGGTTATGATGGCTTCATAGAATGAGTTTGATAGTGAACTTTCTCTTTCAATTTCATTGAGGAGTTGGAGGAATATTGGTGTGAGCTCTGCTTTGAAGGCCTTGTAGAACTCTGGTGTAAAACCATCTGGTCCTGGACTTTTCTTAGATGGGGGGTCTCTTATTGTTGTTTCTATTTCAGTGCTTGAAATGGGCCTGTTAAGATGGTTTAACTCATCTTGGTTCAGTTTCAGCATGTCAATATTTGCTAAAAAAGGTCCATTTCTGCCAAGTTCACAAACTTATTAGCTTAATGTTTTGAGAAGTATTCACTTAAATGTTCTGAATCTTGGTTTTTTCTTTGGTGATGTTTCCATTCTCCTCTCTGTGTTTATTTATTTGGGTCTGTTCTCTTTTTCTGATAAAATTTGCTAAGGGTGTCAATTTTGTTAATTTTTTCAAAGAACCAATTCTTTGTTTTGTTGATTCTTTCTATGGTTTTTGGGATTCTAATTCATTTAAATCTGATTTAATTTTAATTTTTTCTTTCCGTCTACTGGATTGGGGCTTTTCTTGCTTCTCTTTTTCAAGGAGGCTCAGATGTCTCATTAAATTGTTGGTTTCAGATCTCTCCAATTTGATGATGTGGGAACTCAGAGCTATAAACTTGCCCCTGAGTACTGCCTTTGCTGTGTCCCAGAGGAGCTGGTAATTTGTGTGTTCATTTTTGTTGAATATCATGAACATTTGAATTTCTTTTCTAATATCTTCCATGACCCACTCATGATTCAGCAGTGTGTTGTTCAGCCTCCATGTTATGCCGGATTTTCTTTGGTGGCTTTTAGTGTTGAGTTCTAATTTTATTCCCTTGTGGTCTGAGAGAATGCAAGGTATAACTTCAATTTTTCTGAATTTGGACACGTTTGCTTTGTGGCCTAAAATGTGGTCTATTTTGGAAAATGTTCCTTGTGCTGCTGAGAGAAACGTGTATTCTGATGCTGCTGGGTGAAATATTAGGTAGATGTCTCTTAAATCTAGTTGATCTATGCAGTTGTTTAGGTCTGCGGTTTCTCTGCTGTGTTTTTGCTGAGTTGATCTATCTAGTGGGGAATGTGGTGTGTTAAAGTCCCCACAATTAATGTGTTTTGATCTATGTGGGATTTGAGTGAAAGTAGTGTTTCTTGGATAAATTTGGGTGCTCCATTTTTTGGCAAATAGATATTTAGAATTGTAATATCCTTCTGAAGGAGAGATCCCTTAATTAGTATGTAGCGACCTTCTTTATCTCTTCTCACTAATTTTAATTTGAAGTCTGTTTTATCTGATATTAGGATTGCAATTCTCACCTGTTTATGGGAGCCGTTTTCTTGGTAGATTTTGTTCCAGCCTTTCATATTGAAAATGTGTTTTTTCTTATGGGCAATTGTGACTCCTGAAGGCAGCAGATAGAAGGATCATGCTTTTTAATAAAACTAGACATTCTATGTCGCTTAATTGGAGAGTTAAGTCCGTTAATGTTCAGAGATAGGACTGAGAGGTATTTAGGAGTTCTTGCCATTTTATCGACCTTCCTGGGTATTCTTATGTAAACTTCTTTACTTCTTTAATTTGGTGTTCAGTGTTTATTTTCAAATCACTTATTTGATTTATTATGGTTTCCTTGGACTCCCATTCCTTCTGTTGGGTTCCATTCAGCATTTCCTTTGTGGACTCCCTGTCATCTTTCAGCTCTCTGTTTATGGATTCCATGAATGCCTTTAGTGATCTTTCTGTATTCTCATCCCCTTCTCTCAATTCCTGTATTACTCTTTGATTAGCTTCTTCAAGTTCTCACAGTGCCTGTAATTCTCTTTGAGTGTTCTCAGCCTGCCCACGCCATTCCTGACTTTCTCTTTCACTGATCTCAACCTGCTCACGCCATTCCTTTATTCCTCTTTGAGTGTTCTCAAGCTGCTCACACAATTACTGTATCAATCTTTGAGTAGCTTCCTCACGCTCATGATATTCCTATATTTACCTTTGGTTTGCCTCCTATCTCTCCCTATCATGCTCATACAGAGTCCTTTGCAGGTTTTCAATCTTTTCATTTACCATGTTTACCAGTAGTGTTTGTAGAGCTTTTTGAGAACTCTCCTCTGGATTATTCATTATCTTTTCTGTCCCTTGATTATCATGAATGGCAGTTGAGATACCCAGCCTTACAGTTTTTCTTGTGTTTTTCTGGGTTGCTCTGCCCATTTGGGATGAAAGTAACACCAGTTTTGTGCTATCATACTATTTTAAGGAAAACATCAACAAAAATCTGTAGTTGCACAGTCAAAAGTCTGTAGATACACTTTAGTTCAACAGATATACCTATTCAACATCAAATAACTATGTGTTAATGGCCTACAAACTGCAAAGAAGAATTTGGCAACAGAAATTATTAGGTTTAGGGAGAGATGTGGGTAAAAATAGTCATAGAGAGATGTGGAAAGGCAGTGGGAGAGTTAACTTAACTAAATCCTAATCTCAAAGCAGGTAATTGTTTGGATAGAATGATAGTAGAGAGAGAGAATAAAAGAAGAAAGAGAAAAAAAGACAAGAAAAAATAGAAAAACAAAAAATTAAAAATTAAGAAGTGCAACACTTAAAAATTATACAATTTGAAGAACATGGATAGAATAAGAGAGGGGGTGGGATAGAAAGATGTGAAAAACTTGAAATTAAAAATGCTTAAAATATTATATAGGTATAAAGAGGTAGTACTGCTATTAAGGAATTTAAGTCAAAGAGGTTTTAAATTCAGTAATAAATTTCTGGATTAAGTTTGTACACAATTGACCTAAGCTCTAAATATCGACTAACGATATATCTGAGGATGAGCAAAACAGCAATTAAGTCAGGCAAAGAAGAATGAAAGAGAAGAAAAAGTGAAAAGAATGAGAAGGAAAGAAAAAAAGGATCAAATGGTCAGTAGAGTTAAAAAAAATTTTCTTTTAAAGAAAAAAATAGAAAAAAAGTACATACACATATAGCCCTAAAATAAAAATTATAAGAGGGAAAAAAGTTAATAGAAAACAACATTTTTAAAGTTAAAAATCAAAAATGAAAAAGAAGTTTTAGAAAAATATTATTATAAAAAGTACAAAAAAAGAGTTCTTTACTTTTTTTTTAATTTAATTTAATTTTATTTGTGAACATACTGTACAGAGGGGTTACAATTGCATGGGCAGGATAATGCATACATTTCTTACCAAGCATTGCA
>NW_012267487.1:629217-630151 GCF_000151885.1 Dipodomys ordii | reverse complement strand
AGGGTTAGGTGTAGGGTTAGGGTTAGGTTCATGTTTAGGTTTAGGTTTAGGGTTAGGGTTAGGGATAGGGTGCGCATTAGGGTGAGGGTTAGCATTAGGGTGATGTTGAGGTTGAGGGTGAGGGTAAGGGTTATGGTCAGGGTTAGTTTTCTGTGAGGGTTAGGGTTAGATTTGGGTTAGGGTGAGGGCTAGGGTGTGGGTGAGGGTTAGGGATAGGGTTAGGGTGAGGGTTAGGGTTGGGTTAAGTTGAGGGTTAAGGTCAGGGTTAGGGTTAGGGTTAGGTTCTGAAGTAGGTTTACCGCGAGGTTTAGGGTTAAGATTAGAGTTAGGGTTAGGGTTAGGCTGAAGGTGAGGGTGAGGGTTAGGTTTAGGTTTAGTGTGAGATTTAGGGTGAGGGTTAGGGTTAGGATTAGAGTTAGAGTTAGGCTGAGGGTGATGGTGAGGGAGGGTGAGTATTAGGGTTAGGTTTAGTGTTAGGGTGAGGGTTAAGGTTAGTGTGACCGTTAGTCTGAGGGTTAAGATTAGGGTTAGGGTTAGGTGTTGGTTAGGGTTAGGTTTAGGGTAAGGGTTAGGGTGAGGTGTAGGATTAGGGTTAGGGTTAGTGTTAGGTTTAGTGTGAGGGTTAGGGTTAGGGTGAAGGTAAGGGTTAGGTTGAGCGTTAGGTTGAGAGTTAGGTTGAGGGTGAAGTTTAGGGTTAGGATTTCTGTTAGGGTTAGTTTTAGGCTTAGGCTTTGGGTGAGGGTGAAGGTGTGGGTTAAGGTTAGTGTTAGGGTTAGGTGGAGGGCTAGGTTGAGGGTTAGGGTTAGGGTGAGCTTTACGGTTAGGGTGAGGGAGAGGGTTAGGTTAGGGTTAGGGTGAAGGTTAGGGTGAGGTTTAGGTTTAGGTTTAGGGTTTGGTTGAGGGCCAGGGTGAGGGTGAGGGTTAGGGTTAGGGT
>NW_012267487.1:624380-626103 GCF_000151885.1 Dipodomys ordii | reverse complement strand
AGGGTGAGGGTTAGGGTTAGGGTTACTGAGAGGGTTAGGGTTAGGGTTTTCATTAGGGTGAGGATGACGTTTAGGGTGAGGGTGAGTGTTAGGTTGAGGGTGCGGGTTAGGTTTAGGGTTAGGGTGAGGGCTAGGGTAAGGGTGAGTATTAGGTTTAGGGTTAGGGTGAGGGTGATTGTTAGGGTTTGGGTTAGGGTTAGGGTGAAGGTTAGTGTGACGGTGAGGGTGAGGTTTAGGGTTAGTGTGAGGGTTAGGTTTAGGTTCAGGTTTAGGGTGAAGCTTAGAATGAGTTTTAGGGTTAGGATGAAGGTTATGGTGAGAGGTAGGGTTAGGGTTAGGGTGAGGGTTAGGGTTAGTGTGTGGGTTAGTGTTAGGGATATGTTTAGGATAGGGTGAGGGTAAGGATTAGGGTGAGGGTTAGGGTAAGGGTGAGTGTTAGGTATTGGGTTAGGGTTAGGGTGAGGGTTAGGTTGAGGGTTAGGGTTAGGGTTAGGATTAGGGTGAGGGTTTGGTTGAGGGTTAGGGTTAAGGTTATGGTTAGAGGTACGGTAAGGGTTAGGGTGAGGTGAGAGTTAGGGTTAGGTTTACTGTGAGGGTAGGGGTTAGGGTCAGTTTTAGGGTGAATGTGAGGGTTAGGGTTAGCATTAGGGTGAGGGTGAGGGTTAGGGTGAAGATTAGGGTTAGGGTTAGGTTGAGGGTGAAGGTGAGGATTAGGGTTAGGGTTGGGTGAGGTTTATGGTTATGGTGAGGTTTAGGGTTAGGGATAGGGGGAGGGGGAGGGCGAGCTTTAGGGTTAGGGTGAGGGTGAAGGTGAGGGTTAGGGTTAGGGGTAGGGTTAGGGTGAGGGTTAGGATTAGCATTAGGATTAGAGTTAGGGTGAGGGTGAGGGTGAGTGTGAGGGTGATGTTTACTCTTAGGTTTAGGGTGAGGTTTAGGGTTAGTGTGAGGGTTAGGGTGAGGCTGAGGTTAACATTTAGGGTGAGGGTGAGGGTTAGGTTTAGGATTAGGGTTAGGGTGAGTGTTAGGGTGAGGGTTAGGGTAAGGGTTAGGGTTATTCTTAAAATTAGGGTTAGGTTGAGGTTTAGGGTGAGGGTAAGGTTGATGGTGAGTTTAGGGTTGGGGTGAGGATTAGAGTTAGGGTTAGGGTTAGGGTTAGGGTGAGGGTCATTGTGAGGGTGAGGGTAATGGTTAGGGTGAGGGTTAGGGTTAGGGTGTGGGTTTGGGTAACGATTAGTGTTAGGGTGAGGGCTAGGTTGAGGGTGAGACTTATGTTTAGTGTTATGGTGAGTGTTAGGGTTAGGATGAAGGTAACGGTGAGGGGTAGGCTTAGCGTTAGGTGTAGGGTGAGGGTTAGGTTTAGTGTGAGGGTTAGGGATAGGGTGAGGTTTAGTGTCAAAATGAGCGTTAGGGTTACCGTGAGTGCTAGGGTGAGTCTGAGGGTTAGGGTTAAGGTTAGTGTGAGGGTTAGGTTTAGGGTTAGGGTGAGGGTTAGATTTACGCTGAGGGTGACTTTCAGGGTGAGGCTGACACTTAGGGTTAGTGTTAGCGTGATAGGGTTAGGGTTAGTGTGAGGGTTAGGGTGAGGTTAAGGGTTAGGGTGAGGGTGAGGGTTAGGGTTAGATTTAGTGTGTGGATTAGGGTTAGGTATAGGGTGAGGGTTAGAGTTAAGCTGAGGGTGAGGGTTAGTGTGAGGGTGACGTTTAGGGTTAGGGTTAGGGTGAGG
>NW_012267487.1:617513-618594 GCF_000151885.1 Dipodomys ordii | reverse complement strand
AGGGTGAGGATGAGGTTGAGGTTGAGGTTGAGGGTGAGGGTTAGTGTTAGGGTTAGTGTGAGGGCTATGGTGATGTTGAGGGTAAGGGTTTGGGTTAGGGTGAGGGTTAGGTTAAGGAATAGGTTGAGGGTTAGTTTGAGGGGTAGGGTTAGGGTTAGGATGAGGGTTAGGTTTAGTGTGAGGGTTAGGGTTACAGTTTGGGTTAGGATTAAGGTGAGGATAAGGGTTAGTGTGAGGGTTAGGGTGAGGGTGAGGATTAGGGTTAGGAATAGGGTAAGGGTTAGGGTTAAGCTGAGGTTGAAGGTGAGGGTGAGGGTTAGGGTGAGGGTTAGGTTGAGGGCTAGGTTAATGTGGAGGGTTATGGTGAGTGTGAGGGTGAGGTTGTGGGTTTCGGTTAGGTAAGTGTTAGTGATTAGAATGAGCTTGAGGGTTAAGGTGAGGGTTAGGGTTAGGGTGAGGGTTAGGGTTAGGGTTACGGAGAGGGTTAGGATTAGGGTTTTCATTAGGGTGAGGATGACGGTTAGGGTGAGGGTGAGTGTTAAGTTGAGGGTGCAGGTTAGGTTTAGGTTTAGGGTGAGGGCTAGGGTAAGGGTGAGGATTAGGGCAAGGGTTAGGGTGAGGGTGATTGTTAGGGTTTGGGTTAGGGTTAGGGTGAGGGTTAGGTTTAGGTTCAGGTTTTGGGTGAGGCTTAGACTGAGTTTTAGGGTTAGGATGAGGGTTATGGTGAGAGGTAGGTTTAGGGTTAGGGTGAGGGTTAGGGTTAGTGTGAGGGTTAGTGTTAGGGATATGTTTAGGATAGGGTGAGGGTAAGGTTTAGGGTGAGGGTACGGGTTAGGGTAAGGGTTCGGGTTAGGTATAGGGTTAGGGTTAGGGTGAGGGTTAGGTTGAGGGTTAGGGTTAGGTTTAGGATTAGGCTGAGGGTTAGGTTGAGGGTTAGGGTTAGGGTTATGGTTAGGGGTACGGTAAGGGTTAGGGTGACGGTGACGGTGAGGGTTAGGGTGAGGGTTAGGTTTAGTGTTAGGTTGAGGGTGAGGGTGAGGATTAGGGTTAGGGTTGGGTGAGGTTTAGGGTTATGGTGAGG
>NW_012267487.1:610835-612020 GCF_000151885.1 Dipodomys ordii | reverse complement strand
TTAGGGTTAGGGTGAGTGTTAGGGTTACGGTTAGGGTTAGGGTTAGGGATAGGGTTATTGTAAGAATTAGGGTGAGGGTGAGGGTGATGGTGAGGTTGAGGGTGAGGGTGAGTGCTAGGATTAGGGTTAGTGTTAGAGTTAGGCTTAGGGTGAGGGTGAGGTTGATGTTAAACATCAACATTAAAGGTTAGGGTGAGGGCCAGGATTAGGGTTAGGTTTATCTTTAGGCTGAGGCTGAGGTTAGGGTTAGGGTGAGTTTCAGCGTTGGGGTTAGGGTGAGGGTTAGGGTTACTGTGAGGTTTAGGGTGAGGGTGAGGTTAAGAGTTATGGTGAGGGTTAGGGTGAGGGTGATGGTTAGGTGTAGGTTTAGGGTGAGGGTGAGGATAAGGGAGAGGGTTAAGCTTAGGGTTAGTGTTAGGGTGAGAGTTAAGGGTAGTTTGCGGGTTAGGGTTAAGGTTAGGTTCAGGGTAAGGGTGAGGGTGAGTGTTAGGATTAGGGTTAGGATTAGGGTGAGGGTGAGGGTGTGGGTTAGAGTTAGGGTGAGGTTTAGGGTTAGGATGAGTGTTAGGATTAGGGTTACGGTGAACATGAGGTTGAGGGTGAAGTTGAGTGTGAGGGTTAGCTTTAGGGTTAGTGTGAGTGCTATGGTGAAGCTGAGGGTAAGGGTTTGGGTTAGGGTGAGGGTTAGGTTTAGGTATAGTGTGAGCGTTAGTTTGAGGGGTAGGGTTAGGGTTAGGTTGAGGTTTAGGTTTGGTGTGAGGATTAGGGTTACAGTTTGGGTTATGGTTAGGGTGAGGGTAAGGGTTAGTGTGAGGGTTAGGGTGAGGGTGAGGATTATAGTTAGGATTAGCTTTAGGGTTAGGGTTAGGCTGAGGGTGAAGTTGAGGGTGAGAGTTAGGGTGAGGGTTAGGTTGTGGGCTAGGTTAATGTGGAGAGTTGGGGTGAGTGTGAGGGTGAGGTTTTGGGTTTCATTTAGGTAAGGGTTAGGGATAGGTTGAGGATTAGGATGAGCTTGAGGGTTAGAGTTAGGGTTAGGGTGAAGGTTAGGTTTACGGTTAGGCTGAGTGTTAGGGTACGGGTGTGGGTTAGGTTTAGGTTTAGGGTGAGGGCTAGGGTAAGGGTGAGGGTTATGGTGAGGGTGACGGTGAGGTTTTGGGTTTTGGTTAGGTAAGGGTTAAGGTTAGG
>NW_012267487.1:607317-608310 GCF_000151885.1 Dipodomys ordii | reverse complement strand
AGGGTTAGGTGAAGGGTTAGGTTGAGGGTTAGTGTTAGGGTTAGGCTTAGGGTTAGGATTAGGGTGAGTGTGAGGGATAGTGTTTGGGTGGTGGTTAGGGTGAGGCTTAGGGTTATGGTTAGGGTGAGGTTTAGGGTGAGGGTGAGTGTGAGGGCTAGGGTGAGTTTTAGGGTTAGGGTGAAGGTTAAAATTAGGATTAGGTTTAGGGTGTGGGCTCTGGTGAGGTTGAGGGTTAGGCTTAGAGTTAGGTTTAGATTTAGGGTTAAGGTAAGGGGTCAGGGTAGGGGTAGGGTGAGGGCTAGGTTTAGTGTGAGCGTTAGGGTTAGGGTGAGGGTTAGGGTTAAGGTTACCGTTAGGGTAAGGTTTAGAGTTAGGGTTAGGTTTAGGGTTAGTTTTATTGTTAGAGTTAGGGTGAGGGTGAGGGTGAGGGTGAGGGTAAGGGCTAAGATTAGGGTTAGTGTTAGAGTTAGGCTGAGGGTGAGGGTGAAGTTGATGTTTAAGGTTAGGGTGAGGGCCAGGATTATGGTTAGGTTTAGATTTAGGCTGAGGGTGAGGGTGAGGGTGACGGTGATATTTAGGGTTAGGGTTAGGGTGAGGGTAAGAGTTAGTGTGAGGTTTAGGGTGAGGGTGAGGTTAAGAGTTATAGTGAGGGTTAGGGTGTGGGTGAGGGTTAGGTGTAGGGTTAGGGTGAGGGTGAGGGTTAGGGTTAGGTTTAGGTTGAGGTTTAGGTTGAGGGTTAGTGTTAGAGATATGTATAGGTTTAGGTTGAGTGTTAGGGTGAGGGTTAGGGTTAGGGTGAGGTTTAGGGTGAGGGTGAGGTTTAGGGTTATGGTGAGGGTTAGGTTTATGTGATGTTAGGGTTAGGATTACGGTTAGGGTGAGGGCTAGGGTGTGGGTGAGGTTTACGGGTAGGGTTAGGGTGAGTGTGAGGGTTAGAGTTAGGGTCAGGGTGAGGGGAAGGGATAGGGTTAAAGTTAGGGTGAGGGTGAGAGT
>NW_012267487.1:599265-600310 GCF_000151885.1 Dipodomys ordii | reverse complement strand
AGGGTTAGGGTGAGGTTTAGGGTGATTGTGAGTTTTAGGGTTAGCATTACGGTTAGGGTGAGGGTTTGGGTGAGAGTTAGGTTTAGGGTTAGCTTTAGGGTCAGGGTGAGGGTGAGGGTCACGGTTAGGGTTAGGGTTATGGTAAGGGTGAGGGTTAGGGTTAGTGTGAGGATTAGGGTTAGGGATAGGGCGAGGGTTATAGTTAGGCTGTGGGTGAGGTTTAGAGTGAGGGTGACATTTAGGGTTAGGGTAAGGGTGAGGGTTAGGGTGAGGGTGAAGTTAAGGGTTAGGGTAAGGGTTAGGTTGAGGGTTAGTGTTAGGGTTAGGCTTAGGTTGAGGGTTAGGCTGAGGGTTAGGTTGAGGATTAGGGTTAGGGATAGTGTTTTGGTGAAGTTTAGGGTGAGGGTTAGCGTTATAGTTAGGGTAAGGTTTAGGGTCAGGGTGAGGCTTAGGGTTAGGGTGAGTGTTAGTGTTAGGGTGAGGATTAAAGTTAGGATTAGCATTAGGGTGAGGGCTCTGATGAGGGTGAGGGTTAGGCTTAGGGTTTGGTTTAGATTTAGGGTTGAGAAGTAGGGGTAGGTTTATGGAGAGGGCTAGGTTTAGTGTGAGGGTTAGGGTTAAGGTTAGGGTAAGATTACGGTTAGGGTTAGTGTTACAGTTAAGGTTAGGGTTAGGGTTATCGTTAGAGTTAGGGTGAGGGTGTGGTTGAGGTTGAGGGTGAGGGAGAGGACTAGGATTAGTGTTACTGTTAGAGTTAGGCTGAGGGTGAGGGTGAGGGTGAGGTTGATGTTTAAGTTTAGGGTGAGGGCCAGTATTAGGTTGAGGTTTAGATTTAGGCTGAGGGTGAGGGTTAGGGTGACGGTGAGGTTTAGGTTTAGGGTTAGGTTGAGGGTTAGGGTTAGTGTGAGGTTTAGGGTGAGGGTGAGGTTAACAGTTAGGGTGAGGGTTAGGATGAGGGTGAGTGTTAGGTGTAGGTTTAGGGTGAGGGTGAGGGTTAGGGTTAGGGTTAGCTTGAGGTTTAGTTTGAGGGTTAGGGTTAGGGTTA
>NW_012267487.1:597594-597789 GCF_000151885.1 Dipodomys ordii | reverse complement strand
ATTATGGTTTAGGGTAAGGGTTAGGGTGAGGGTGAGGGTTCGGGTTAGGATTAGGGTTACGGTGAGGGCTAGGTTGAGGGTGAGAGTTAGGTTTAGGGTTATGGTGAGGGTTAGGGTTTCGGTTAGGATGATGGTAATGGTGAGGGGTAGGGTTAGGGTTAGATTGAGGGTTAGGTTTAGTGTGACGGTTAGGGT
>NW_012267487.1:595768-596891 GCF_000151885.1 Dipodomys ordii | reverse complement strand
GGTTAGGGATAGTGTGAGGATTAGGATGAGCTTGAGGTTTAGGGTTAGGGTTAGGGTTAGGGTTAAGGTTAGGCTTAGGGTGAGTGTTAGGGTGAGAGTGCGGTTTAGGTTTAGAGTTAGTGTGAGTGCTAGGGTAAGGGTGAGGGTTAGGGTGAGGGTGAGGGTGAGGTTGTAGGTTTTGGTTAGGTAAGAGTTAAGGTTAGGTTTAGGGTTATTGTGAGGGTACGGGTTTGGGTGAGGGTGAGGTTTAGGGTTAGGATTAGGGTGAGGCTTAGGATGAATTTTAGGGTTAGGATGAGAGTTAATGTGAGGGATAGGGTTAAGGTTAGGGTGAGGGTTAGTGTTAGTGTGAGGGTTAGTGTTAGGGATAGGTTTAGGTTAGGGTGAGGGTAAGTATTAAGGTGAGGGTGTGGGTTAGGGTAAGGGTGAGGGTGAGGGATAGGGTTAGGGTTAGGGTGAGGGATAGGTTGAGGTTTAGGGTTAGGGTTAGGATTAAGGTGAGGTTTAGGTTGAGGGTTAGGGTTAGGGTTATGGTTAGGGGTACGGTAACTTTTAGGGTGAGAGTGAGGGTTAGGGTTAGGTTAACGGTGAGGTTAGGTGTTAGGGTGAGTTGTAGGGTGAGGGTGAGGATTAGGGTTAGCATTAGGGTGAGGTGAGGGTTAGGGTGAGAGTTAGGGTTAGGGTTAGTGTGAGGGTGTGGGTGAGAAATAGGGTTAGGTTTAGGGTTATGGTGAGGGTTAGGGTTAGGGATAGATTGAGGTTGAGGGCGAGCGTTAGGGTTACGTTGAGGGTGGAATTGAGGGTTAGGGTTAGGGATAGGGTTAGGGTGAGGGTTAGGGTCAGGGTTAGGATTAACAGTAGGGTTAGAGTTAGGCTGAGGGTGGGGCTGAGGGTGAGGGTGATATTAATGCTTCAGGTTAGGGTTAGTGTGAGGGTTAGGGTGAGGCTGAGGTTAAGGGTTAGGGTGAGGCTGAGGGTTTGGTTTAGGATTATTGTTAGGGTGAGGCTTAGGGTGAGGGTTTGGGTTAGGCTTAAAGTTAGGGTTAGGGTGAGGTTTAGGGTGAGGGTAAGGGTGATGGTGAGGTTTAGGGTTGGGGTGAGGATTAGAGTTAGGGTTAGGGTT
>NW_012267487.1:588533-589607 GCF_000151885.1 Dipodomys ordii | reverse complement strand
GTTAGGGTGAGGGTGAGGGTGAGGATTAGGGTTACAGTTAGGTTTAGGTTGAGGGGTAGGGTGAGGGTTAGGGTTAGGGTTAGGTTTAGAGTTCGATTGAGGATTTAGGTTAGGTAAGGATTTGGGTTAGGGTGAGGTTTAGGGTGAGGGTGAAGGTTAGGGTTATGGTGAGTGTTAGGGATGGGGTTAGGGTTAATTTGAGGGTGAGGGTTAGGTTTGGGGTTAGGGTTAGGGTTATTGTAGTGGTTAGGATTTGGGTTAGGGTGAGGGTAGTGTGAGGTTTAGGGTTAGGTTTAGGGCTAGAGTTTGAGTGAGGTTGAGTATTAGGTTTAGGATTCGGGTTAGGGTTAAGTTTAGGCTGAATTTGAGGGTGTGGGTGAGGGTTAGGTTTAGGTTTAGGGTTAGGTTAGTGTTAGGATGAGGGTTAGGGTGAGGGCTAGGGTTAGGGTTAGGTTGAGGGTTTTGGTTAGTATGATGGTTAGGGTTAGGGTTAATGTAAGCCTGAGGTTGAGGGTAAGGGTTAGGTTTAGGGTTAGTGTGAGAGTTATGGTGAGGCTGCGGGTTAGGGCTTGGGTTAGGGTAAGGGTTAGGGTTAGGGTTAGGGTTAAGGTGAGGGGTAGGGTGATGGTTATTTTTAGGGTGAGGGTTAGGGTGAGGGTTATGGTGAGGTTTAGTGTTAGGGTTGGGGTTAGGGTGAGGGTTAGGGTGAGGGTAAGTTTGAGGGTTAGGGTTAATGTGAGGGTGAGGGCGAAGTTGAGGGTTACGGTGAGGGTGAGGGTTAGGGTTAGGGTTAGGGTGAGGCTGATGGTGAGGGTCCAGATTAGCGTTAGGGTTAGAGTTAGTCTGAGGTTGAGGGTGAGTTTGAGGGTGATGTTTAAGCTTAGGGTTAGGGTGAGGGTTAGGGTTAGTGTGAGGGTTTGGGTGATGCTGAGTTTAAGGGTTAGGGTGAGGGTGAGGGTTAGGTTTAGTATTAGGGTTAAGGTATGGATTAGGGTGAGGTTAGGGTTAGGCTTAAAGTTAGGGTTAGGTTGAGTTTTAGAGTGAGGGAAAGGGTGTTGGTGAGGTTTAGGGTTC
>NW_012267487.1:582979-583957 GCF_000151885.1 Dipodomys ordii | reverse complement strand
GTTAGGCTGACGGTGAGGGTTAGGATGAGGGTGACATTTAGGGTTAGGGTTAGGGTGAGGGTTAGGGTTAGTGTGATGGTTAGGGTGAGGCTGAAGTTAAGGGTTAGGGTGAGGGTGAGGGTTAGAGTTAGATTGAGGGTTAGGGTTAGGGTGAGTGTTAGAATGAGGGTTAGTTTAGTGTCAGGGATAGGGATAGGGTGAGGGTTAGTGTGAGGGATAGGGTTAGGTATAGTGTTAGGGTAAGGGTGAGGGTAAGGGTTAGGTTTAGAGTGAGGATGAGGTTTAGGGTGAGGTAGAGGGTTAGGGATAGTGTCAGGGATAGGATGAGTGTAAGGGTTAGGGTTAGGGTGAAAGATAGGAGTAGGGTTAGGTTGAGGGTTAAGGTGAGTGTAGGGTTATGGTTAGGGTGAGGGCTAGGTTTAGTGTGAGGTTTAGGCCTAGGGTAAGGTTTAGGGACAGGATTAGGGTTAGGGAGAGGGTAAGGCTTAGGTTGAGGGTAAGGGTTTGAGTGAGAGTGAGTGTTAGGGTTAGGGATAGGGTTAGGGTTAGGGTTTGGGTAAGGATCAGGGTGAGGGTGAGATTTACAGTGAGGGTGAGGGTTAGGGATAGGGTTAGGGTTAAGTTGAGGGTTAGGTTGAGGGTTACGGTTAGGGTTAGGGTGAGGGTTAGCGTTAGGGTTAAGGTGACGGATAGGGTTAGGGTGAGGGTTAGGGTTGGGGTTAGTTTTATGGTGAGGTTAAGTGTTAGGGTGAGGTTGAGGGTGAGTGTGAGGGTAAGGGTTAGCATTATGGTTAGGGTGAGGGTTAGGGTGAATGTTAGTTTTAGGGTTAGCATTAGGGTGAGGGTGACTGTTAGGGTTAGGGTGAGGGTTAGGGTTAGGTTTAGTGTGAGGATTAGGGTTAGGGATAGAGTGAGGGTTAGAGTTAGGCTGAGGTTGAGTGTTAGGGTGAGGGTGAGGTTTAGGCTTAGGGTTAGGGT
>NW_012267487.1:579453-580779 GCF_000151885.1 Dipodomys ordii | reverse complement strand
TTAAGGGTTAGGGTGAGGGTTAGGGTGAGGTTTAGTGTTAGGGTTAGGGTTAGGGTGAGCGTTAGGATGAGGGTTAGGTTGAGAGTTAGGGTTAGTGTCAGGGAAAGAGATAAGGTGAGGGTTAGGGTGAGGTTTAGGGTTAGAGTGAGGGTGAGGTTTAGGGTGAAGTTTAGATTTAGGGTTCGGGTTAGGGTTATTGTGAGGGTTATTTTGAGGGTGAGGGTTATGGTTAGGGTGAGGTTAAGGATTAGGGTGAGGGTTAGGGTTAGGTTTAGTGTTAGGGTGAGGGCTAGGTTGAGGGTGAGTGTTAGGTTTAGGATTAGGGTGAGGGTTAGTTTTAGGGTTAGGATGAGTGTTAGGGTGAGGGTTAGGGTGAGGGTTAGGGTTAGGGTTAGGGTGAGGGTTAGGTTGAGGGTTTGGGTTCGGGTTAGAGTTAGGTTTACGGTGAGGATAAGTGTTAGGGTGAGTGTGAGGGTTAGGGCTAGCATTAGGGTTAAGCTGAGGGTTAAGTTTAGGGTTAGGTTTAGGGTGAGGTTGAGGGTGAGGGTTAGGGTTCGGGTTCGGGTGAGGTTTAGGGTTACGGTGAGGGCTAGGGATAAGTTTAGGGTGAGGCTGAGGGAGAGGGTGAGGGTTATGGTGAAGGTAAGGGTGAGGGTGAGGTTTAGGATTAGGGTTAGTGTGAGGCTGATTGTGAGGGTTCGGATTAGAGTTAGGGTTAGAGTTAGGATGAGGGTGAGTGTTAGGGTTAGTGTAAGGGTTAGGGTGGGGCTGAGTTTAAGGTTTAGTGTGAGGGTTAGGGTGAGGTTGAGGGTTAGTATTAGGATTAGGGTGAGCATGAGGTTTAGGGTGAGGGTTAGAGTTAGGCTTAGGGTTAGAGTTAGGGAGAGGGTTAGGGTAAGGCTTACGGTTAGATTGAGGGTGAGGTTTAGGGTGAGGGTTAGAGTTAGGGTTTGGGTTAGGGTTATTGTGAGGGTTATTATGAGGGTGAGGGTTATGGTTTGGTTGAGGATAAGGGTTAGGGTGAGGGTTAGGGTTAGGATTAGGGTTAGTATGAGGGCTAGGTTGAGGGTGAGGGTTATGTTTAGGGTTAGGGTGAGGTTTAGTGTTAGGGTTAGCATTAGGGTGAGGGTTAGGGTGATGATTAGGTTGAGTGTTAAGGTTAGTGTCAGGGATAGGGATAGGGTGAGGGTTAGTTTTAGGATTAGGGTTAAGGTGAGGGCTAGGGTGAAGGTCTGGATTAGGTTTAGGGTTACGGTGAGCATTAGGGTTAGGGTTAGGGTGATGGTTAAGTTGAGGGATAGGGTTAGGTTTAATGTGAGGGTTAGG
>NW_012267487.1:574315-576047 GCF_000151885.1 Dipodomys ordii | reverse complement strand
AGGGTGAGGGTGAGGGTTAGGGTTAGTGTGAAGATTAGGGTTAGAGATAGGGTGAGGGTTAGAGTTAGGCTGAGGGTGAGGGTTAGGGCGGGGGTGACATTTAGGGTTAGGGTTAGTGTGAGGGTGAGGTTTAGTGTGAGGGTTAGGGTGAGGGTGAGGTTAAGGGTTAGGGTTAGGTTCAGGGTTAGCGCTAGGCTGACTGTGAAGGTGAGGGTGAGGGTGAGGGTTAGGTTGAGGGTTAGGTTGACAGCTAGGTTAATGTGGAGGGTTAGGGTGAGTCTGAGGGTGAGGTTGAGGGTTCGGTTAGGTAAAGGTTAGGGATAGGGTGAAGATTAGGGTGAGCTTGAGGTTTAGGGTTAGGGTTAGTGTTAGGGTGAGGGTTAGGGTTAGGCTTAGGGTGAGAGTTGGGGTGAGAGTGCGGGTTAGGTTTAGGGTTAGTGTGAGGGCTAGGGTATGGGTGAGGGTTAGGGTGAGCGTGAGGGTGAGGTTGTGGGTTTTGGTTAGGTAAGAGTTAAGGTTAGGTTTAGGATTATTGTGAGAGTACTGGTTTGGGTGAGGGTGAGGTTTAGGGTTAGGATTAGGGTGAGGTTTAGGATGAATTTTAGTGTTAGGATGAGGGTTAAGGTGAGGGGTAGGGTTAAGGTTAGTGTGAGGGTTAGGGTTAGTGTGAGGGTTAGTGTTTGGGTTAGGTTTAGGTTAGGGTGAGGGTAAGGATTAAGGTGAGGGTGAGGGTTAGGGTAAGGGTGAGGGTTAGGGATAGGGTTAGGGTTAGGGTGATGTATAGTTTGAGGTTTAGGTTTAGGGTTAGGATTACGGTGAGGGTTAGGTTGAGAGTTAGGGTTAGGGTTATGGTTAGGGGTATGGTAACTGTTAGGGTGAGGGTTAGAGTTAGGTTAACGGTGAGGTTAGGTGTTAGGGTGAGTTTTGGGGTTAGCATTAGGGTGGGGGTAAGGGTGAGGGTTAGGGATAGGGTTAGGGTTAGGGTGATGTATAGTTTGAGGTTTAGGGTTAGGGTTAGGTTTAGGGTGAGGTTTAGGTTGAGGGTTAGGGTTAGGGTTATGGTTAGGGATAAGGTAAGGGTTAGTGTGAGGGTGAGGGTGAGGGTTAGGGTTAGGTTTATGTTGAGGGTAGGGGTTAGGGTGAGTTTTAGTGTGAGTGTGAGGGTTAGGATTAGCATTAGGCTGAGGGTGAGGCTTAGGGTGAGGGTTAGGGTTAGGGTTAGTGTGAGGGTGAGTGTGAGGATTAGGGTTAGGGTTAGGGTGAGGTTTAGGGTTATGGTGAGGGTTAGGGTTACGGATAGGGTGAGGATGAGGGCGAGTGTTAGGGTTAGGGTGAGGGTGAAGGTGAGGGTTAGGCTTAGGGTTAGGGTTAGGGTAAAGGTTAGGATTAGCATTAGAGTTAGTGTTAGGCTGAGGGTGAGTGTGAGGGTGAAGGAGATGTTTATGCTTAGGTTTAGGGTGAGGGTTAGGGTTAGTGTGAGGGTTAGTGTGAGGCTGAGGTTAAGGTTTAGTGTGAGACTGAGGGTTTGGTTTAGGATTAGGGTTAGGGTGAGGGTTAATGTGAGGGTTAGGGTGAGGGTTATGGTTAGGCTTAAAGTTAGGGTTAGGGTGAGGTTTAGGGTGAGGTTAAGAGTGATTGTGAGGTTTAGACTTGGGGTGAGGATTAGAGTTACGGTTAGGGTTAGGGTGAGGGTTATTTTGAGGGTCAGGGTAATGGTTAGGTTGAGGGTTAG
>NW_012267487.1:567341-569072 GCF_000151885.1 Dipodomys ordii | reverse complement strand
AGGGTGAGAGTTAGGATGACGTGTGGGTTAGGGTGAAGATGACGTTTAGGTTTAGGGTTAGGGTGAGGGTTAGGGTTAGTGTGAGGGTTACGGTGAGGCTGAGGTTAAGGATTAGGGTGAGGGTGAGGGTTGTGTTTAGGATTAGGGTTAAGGTGATGGTTAGGGTTAGGCTTAGGGTTAGGTTTAGGGTGAGGGTTAGGGTGAGGATTAGGGTTATGGTGAGGGTGAGTGTTAGGGTGAGTATTAGAGTTAGGGTTAGGGTTAGGGTTAGGGTGAGGGTTATTGTGACAGTGATGTTTACAGTTAGGGTGAGGGTTAGGGTGAGGTTGAAGGTTAGGATTAGGGTTAGTGTCAGGATTAGGGTTAGGGTTAAAGTGAGGGTAAGGTGTAGGGTGAGGTTTAGGTATAGGTTGAGGATTAGGGTTAGGGTTAGAGTCAGGTCTAGGTTGAGTGTGAGTGTTAGGTTGAGGGTTATTGTGTGGGTGAGGGTTTGTGTTAGATAAGGAATGTTAGGTTTAGGGTTAGGGTGAGGATTAGGGTTATGGTGAGTGTTAGCTTGAGGGGTATGATTAGAGTTGGGTGAGATTAGGGTTACTGTGAGGGTTAGTGTTGGGTTAGGGTTAGGGTGAGGGATATGGTGAGGTTTATGATTAGGGTTAGGGTCAGGGTTAGGGTTAGACTGAGGTTGAGGGTCAGGATGCCGGTGAGGGTTAGGTTTATGGTGAGCATTAGGGTTAGGGTTAGGATTAGTGTGAGGGTTTGAGTTAGGGTTAGGGTTAGAATGAGGGTTATGGTGAGAGGTACGGTTAGGGTTAGGGTGAGGGTTAGGTTTAGGGTGAGAGTAAGGGTTAGGGTGAGGGTTAGGATGAGGGTTAGGTTTAGGGATAATTTTAGGGTTAGGGTGAGGGTTAAAATGAGGTTGAGGGTTAGGGTTAGGGTGAGGTTTAGGGTTAGGGTTGTGGTAAGGGTGAGAGTTAGGGTGAGGGTAAGGTTTAGGGTGAGGGTTAGGATGAGTGCAAGGGTTAGAATTAGCATTAGGGTTAGGATTAGTGTTAGGGTTAGTGTTAGGGTTAGGGTGAGGGTGAGGGTTAGGGTTAGGGTGAGGGTTAAGTTTAGGTTGAGGGATAGTTTTAGGGTTAGGGTTAGGGTGAGTGTGAGGGTGATGGTGAGGGTTAGGCTTAGGGTGAGTTTTAGTGTTAGGTTTAAGTGGAGGGTTAGGTGAGGGGTAGGGCTAGGGTGGGGTTAGTGTGAGGGCTAGGGTGAGGTGAGGGTTAGTGTTAGGGTGAGGGTTAGGGATAGGCTTAGGTTACAGGTTAGGGTTAGGTTTAGGTTTAGGGTTCGGGTGAGAGGTAGGTTTACTGTTAGGCTTAGTGTGAGGGCTAGGGTGAGGGTGAGGGTTAGGGTTAGGGATAGGGTGAGGATTAGGTTTAGGGTTAGGGTAAGTGTTAGGATGAGGTTAAGGGTTAGGGTGATGTTTAGGGTTAGGGTTAGGGTTAGTGTGATTGTGAGGTTTAGGGTTAGAGTTAAGGTTAGGGTGAGGGTAATGGTTAGGTTTAGTGTTAGGGTTAGGCTTAGGGTGAGGTTTAGGGTGGGGCTGAGTGTTATGGTTAGGAGTAGGAGTAGGGTTAAGGTCAGGGTGAGTGTGAGGGTAAGGGTTAGGGTTAGGGTTAGGATTAGAGTTAGGTTGAGGGTGAGGATTAGGGTTAGGGTGAGGGTTGGGGTCAGGGTTAG
>NW_012267487.1:559617-561164 GCF_000151885.1 Dipodomys ordii | reverse complement strand
GGTTAGGGTATGGGCTAGGGTGTAGGTGAGATTTAGGGGTAGGTTTAGGGTGAGTGTGAGGGTTAGGGTTAGGGTGAGGGTTAGGTATAGGGTTAGGGTTAGGGTGAGGGTGAGAGTTAGGATGAGGGTGTGGGTTAGGGTGAGGATGACATTTAGGTTTAGGATTAGGGATAGGGTGATGGTTAGGGTTAGGCTTAGGGTTAGTTTTAGGGTGAGGGTCAGGGTGAGGTTTAGGGTTATGGTGAGGGTGAGTTTTAGGGTGAGGATTTGAGTTAGGGTTAGGGTTAGTGTTAGAGTGAGGGTAGGTGTAGGGTGAGGTTTAGGTTTAGGTTGAGGATTAGGGTTAGGGTTAGAGTCAGGGCTAGGTTGAGGGTGAGTGTTAGATTGAGGGTTATTTTGAGGGTGAGGGTTTGTGTTAGGTAAGGAATAATGTTAGGGTTAGGGTTAGGGTGAGGGTTAGCTTGAGGGGTATGATTAGGGTTAGGGTGAGGTTAGGGTTAGTGTGAGGGTTAGTGTTGGGTTAGGGTTAGGGTGAGGGATATGGTGAGGTTTATGGTTAGGGTTAGGTTTAGGGTTAGGGTTAGACTGAGGTTGAGGGTCAGGATACCGGTGAGGGTTAGGTTTAGGGTGAGCATTAGGGTTAGGGTTAGGATTAGGGTTTGGGTTTGGGTTAGGGTTAGGGTTAGGATGAGGGTTAGGGTGAGGGGTATGGTTAGGGTTAGGGTGAGGGTTAGGTTTAGGTTGAGAATAAGGGTTAGGGTGAGGGTTAGGATGAGGGTTAGGTTTAGGGTTAATTTTAGGGTTAGTGTGAGGTTTAGAGTGAGGGTGAGGGTTAGGGTTAGGGTGAGGTTTAGGGTTAGGATTGGGGTAAGGGTGAGAGTTAGGGTGAAGGTCAGGTTTAGGGTGAGGGTTGGGATGAGTGTAAGGGTTAGAATTAGCATTAGGGCAAGGGTTAGGGTTAGGGTTAGTGTTAGGGTTAGGGTGAGGGTTAAGTTTAGGGTGAGGGTTAGTTTTAGGGTTAGGGTTAGGGTGAGTGTGAGGGTGATGGTGAGGGTTAGGCTTAGGGTGAGGTTTAGGTTTAGGTTTAAGTGGAGGGTTAGGCTGAGGGGTAGGGTTAGGGTTGGGTTAGTGTGAGGGCTAGGGTGAGTGTGAGGGTTAGGGTTAGGGTTAGGGTTTGGGTTAGGGTGAAGGTTAGGGTTAGGTTTAGGGTGAGGGTTAGGGTGAGGGTTAGTGTTAGGGTGAGGGTTAAGATTAGGCTTAGGGTACAGGTTAGGGTTAGGTTTAGGTTTAGGGTTCTGGTGAGAGGTAGTTTTAGTGTTAGGCTTAGTGTGAGGGCTAGGGTGAGAGTGAGGGTTAGGGATAGGGTGAGGATTAGGGTTAGGGTTAGGGTAAGTGTTAGGATGAGGTTTAGGGTTAGGGTGATGTTTAGGGTTAGGGTTAGGGTTAGTGTGATGGTGAGGTTTAGGCATAGACTTAGGATTAGTGTGAGGGTTATGGTTAGGTTTAATGTTAGGGTTAGGGTTAGGGTGAGGTTTAGGGTGGGGGTG
>NW_012267487.1:551948-553349 GCF_000151885.1 Dipodomys ordii | reverse complement strand
GGGTTAGGGTGAGGGTTAGCTTGAGGGGTATGGTTAGGGTTAGGGTGAGGGTTAGGGCTAATGTGAGGGTTAGTGTTGGGTAAGGATTAGGGTGATGATTATGGTGAGGTTTATGGTTAGGGTTAGGGTTAGGTTCAGACTGAGGTTGAGGGTCAGGATGCCTTTGAGGGTTAGGTTTAGGGTGAGCTTTAGGGTTAGGGTTAGGATTAGGGTGAGGGTTTGGGTTAGGGTTAGGGTTAGGATGAGGTTTAGGGTGAGGGGTTCGGTTAGGGTTAGGGTGAGGTTTAGGTTTAGGGTGAGAGTAAGGTTTAGAGTGAGGGTTAGGATGAGGGTTAGGTTTAGGGATAGTTTTAGGCTAGGGTGAGGGTTAGCGGGAGCGTTAGGGTTAGGTTTAGGGTGTGGATAAGGGTGAGGCTCACGGTTAGAGTGAGGATGTGTGTTAAGGTTAGAGTGAGGTTTAGGGTTAGGGTTAGGGTGAGGGTGAAAGTTAGGGTGAGGGTAAGTGTTAAGGTGAGGTTTAGGATGAGTGTAAGGGTTAGAATTAGTATTAGGGTTAGTGTGAGGGTTACGGTGAGTGTTATGGTTAGGGTGAGGGTGAGGGTTAGGGTTAGGTTGAGGATTAAGTTTAGGGTGAGATTTAGTGTTAGGGTTAGGGTTATGGTGAGGGTGAGGGTGATGGTGAGGGTTAGGCTTAGGGTGAGGTTTAGGGTTAGGTTTGGGTTGAGGGTTAGGGTGAGGGGTAGGGTTAGGGTGAGGGTGATGGTGAGGGTTAGGCTTAGGGTGAGGTTTAGGGTTAAATTTAGGTTGAGGGTTAGTGTGAGGGGTAGTGTTAGGGTTGGGTTAGCGTGAGGGCTAGGGTGAGTGTGAGGGTTAGAGTTAGGTTTAGGGTGAAGGTTAGGGTTAGGTTTACGGTTAGGCTTAGTGTGAGGACTAGGGTGAGGGTGAGGATTAGGGTTAGGTTTCAGGTAAGTGTTAGGGTGAGTTTTAGGGTTAGGGTGAAGTTTAGGGTTAGAGTTAGGGTTAGTGTGAGGGTGAGGTTTAGGGTTAGGGTTAGGGTGAGTTTTAAGTTTAGGGTTAGTGTTAGGGTTAGGGTTAGGATTAGCTTTAGGGTGGGAGTGAGGGTTAGGTTTTGGGTTAGGATTAGGATTAGGGTTAAGGTGAGGGTGAGTCTGAAAGTTAGGGTTAGGTTTAGGGTTAGGATTAGAGTTAGGGTGAGGGTGAGGGTTGGGTTTAGGGTGAGGTTTGGGGTTAGGGTTAGAGTGAGGGTTAGGGTGAGGGTTAGGATTAGGGTTAGGGTTAGAGTATGGGCTAGGGTGAGGGTGAGGGTTAGGGTTAGGTTTAGGCTTAGGCTTAGGGTTAGGCTGAGGCTGAGATTGAGGGTGAGGGTTAGGTCTAGGGTGA
>NW_012267487.1:544609-545766 GCF_000151885.1 Dipodomys ordii | reverse complement strand
TGTGAGGGTCAGGGTTTGTGTTAGGTAAGGAATAATGTTAGGGTTAGGGTTAGGGTGAGGGTTAGGGTTAGGGTGAGAGTTAGCTTAAGGGGTATGATTAGGGTTAGGGTGAGGTTAGGGTTAGTGTGAGGGTTAGTGTTGGGTTAGGATTAGGGTGAGGGATATGGTGAGGTTTATGGTTAGGGTTAGGGTTAGACTGAGGTTGAGGGTCAGGATGCCAGTGAGGGTTAGGTTTAGGGTGAGCATTAGGTTTAGGGTTAGGATTAGGGTGAGGGTTTGGGTTAGGGTTAGGGTTGGTATGAGGGTTAAGGTGAGGGGTACGGTTAGGGTTAGGGTGAGGGTTATGTTTAGGGTGAGAGTAAGGGTTAGAGTGAGGGTTAGGATGAGAGTTAGGTTTAGGGGTAATTTTAGGGTTAGGGTGAGGGTTAGAGTGAGGGTGAGGGTTAGGGTTAGGGTGAAGTTTAGGGTTAGAGTTGGGTTAAGGGTGAGAGTTAGCGTGAGGGTAAGGTTTAGGGTGAGGGTTAGGATGAGTGTAAGGGTTAGAATTAGCATTAGGGTTAGGGTTAGTATTAGGGTTAGGGTGAGGGTGAGGGTTAGTGTTAGGGTGAGGGTTAAGTTTAGGGTGAGGGTTAGTATTAGGGTTAGGGTTAGGGTGAGTGTAAGGGTGATGGTGAGGATTAGGATTAGGGTGAGGTTTAGGGTTAGTTTTAAGTGGAGGGTGAGGGTGAGGGGTAGGGTTAGGGTTGGGTTAGTGTGAGGGCTAGGGTGAGTGTGAAGGTTAGGGTTAGGGTTAGGGTGAAGTTTAGGGTTAGGTTTAGGGTGAGGGTTAGGGTGAGGGTTAGAGTTAGGGTGAGGGTTAGGTTAGGCTTAGGGTACAGGTTATTGTTAGGTTTAGGTTTAGGGTTCGGTTGAGAGGGAGGTTTAGCGTTAGGCTTAGTGTGAGGGCTAGGGTGAGGGTGAGGGTTAGGGTTTATGATAGGGTGAGGATTAAGGTTAGGGTTAGGGTAAGTGTTAGGATGAGGTTTAGGGTTAGGGTGATGTTTAGGGTTAGGGTTAGGGTTAGTGTGATGGTGAGGTTTAGGGTTAGAGTTAGGGTTAGGGTGAGGGTTACGATTAGGTTTAGTGTTAGGCTTAGGGTTAGGGTGAGGTTTAGGGTG
>NW_012267487.1:540339-541379 GCF_000151885.1 Dipodomys ordii | reverse complement strand
AGGGTTAGAGTGAGGGTTAGGGTGAAGGTTAGGCTGAGGCTTAGGGTTAGGGTATGGGCTAGGGTGAGGGTGAGGGTTATGGTGAGGGTTAGTGTTAGGGTTAGTGTTAGGGTCGTGTTGGGATTAGGGTTAGGGTTAGGGTTAGGGTGAGGGTGATGTTTAGGTTTAGAGTTAGAGTTAGGGTGAGGTTTAGTGTGAGAGTTAGGGTTAGGGTTAGTGTTATGGTTAGGGTTAGGGTGAGGGTGAATGTGATTGTTATGGTTAGTCTTAGGCTTAGGCCCAGAGTGAGGGTGAGGGTGAGGGTTAGGGTTAGGGTGAGGGTTAGAGTTTTAGGGTTAGGGTGAGGGTTAGGATGTGATTTATGTTTAGGATTAGGGTTAGGGTAAGGGCTAGAGTGAGGGTGAGGGATAGGGTTAGCGTTAGGGTGAGGTTTATGGTTAGGGTTATGGTTAGGGTTACTTTGAGGGTGAGGTTTAGGTTTAGGGTGAGCGTTAGTGTTAGGGTTAGGGAGAGGGTGAGGGTAAGGATTAGGGTTAGGGTTAGGGGTATTTTTATTGTTATGGTTCGGGTTAGGTTTAAGTTGAGGGTGAGTCTGAGGGTGAGGGATAGGCTTAGGTTTAGGGTGAGGATTAGGGTTTGGGTTAGGGTTAGCTTTAGTTTAAGGATTTGGGTTAGGTTTAGGTTTACGGTGAGGGTAAGGGTTAGGGTTAGGTTTAGGGTTAGTGTTATTGTTAGGGTTAGGTTTAGAATTACGGTGAGGGTGAGAGTGAGGGTGAGGTTTAGGTTTAGGGTTAGGGCAAGGTTTAGGGATAGGGTTAGGGTTAGGGTGGTGATGAGGATTAGGTTTAGAGTGATGGATAGGGTTATGGTTAGGTTGAGGGTTAGGATGAGTGTTAGGGTTAGGATTAGGGTTAGGCTTAGGTTTAGGCTGAGGCTCAGGCTGAGGGTGAGGGTTAGGGTTAGGGTAATAGTTACGGTTATGGTTAGAGTGAGGGTTAGGATGAGGATTAGTGTTAGGGTGAGGGTTAGGGTGAGGGTGA
>NW_012267487.1:531843-533024 GCF_000151885.1 Dipodomys ordii | reverse complement strand
TTAGGGTTAGGGTTAGGGTTATTGTTATTGTTATGGTTAGGGTTAGGTTTAAGTTGAGGGTGAGGCTGAGGGTGAGGTTTAGGCTTAGGGTTAGGGTGAGGATTAGGGTTTGGATTAGGGTTAGGTTTAGGGTAAGGATTTGGGTTAGGGTTAGGGTTACGGTGAGGGTAAGGGTTAGGTTTAGGGTTAGTGTTATGGTTAGGGTTAGGGTTAGAATTACAGTGAGGGTGAGGGTGAGGGTTAGGGTTAGGGTTAGGGCAAGGTTTATGGATAGGGTTAGGGTTAAGGTGGGGATGAGGATTAGGTTTAGAGTGATGGATATGGTTATGGTTAAGTTGAGGGTTAGGGTTAGGATTAGGGTTAGGCTTAGGTATAGGCTGAGGCTGAGGCTGAAGGTGAGGGTGAGGGTTAGGGTGATAGTTAGGGTTATGGTTAGGGTGAGTGTTAGGATGAGGATTAGTGTTAGGGTGAGGGTTAGGGTGAGGGTGACAGTAAGGGTAAAGTTGAGGGTTAGGCTGAGGGTTAGTGTAAGAGTGAGGGTTAGCGTTAAGGTGAGGGTTAGGGTAGGGTTAGGGTTAGGGTTAGGGTGAAGGTGAGGTTTAGATTGAGGATTAGTGCTAGGGTTAGTGTGAGTATTAGGGTTAGGATGAGGGTTAGGATTAGGGTTAGGATTAGGGTTATGGTGAGGGTTAGGTTGAGGGTGAGAGAGGATGAGGGTGTGGGTTTTGGTGAGGGAGACTTTTAGGTTTAGGATTAGTGTCATGGTTAGGATTAGTGTGAGGTTTAGGATGAGGGTGAGATTAAGGTTTAGGTTGAGGTTTAGGGTCAGGTTTAGTGTTAGGGTTAGGGTTAGAGTGAGGGTTAGGGTGGTTTAAGTTGAGGGTTAGGGTTCGGGTTAGGGTGAGGTTTAGGGTGAGGGTGAGGTTGAGGGTTAGTGTGAGGGTTAGGTTTAGGTATAGTGTTAGGGTTTGGGTGAGGGTAAGGGTTAGGATTAGGTTGAGGGTGAGGTTTAGGATGAGGGAGAGGGTTAGCGATAAGGTTAGATTTAGGGTGAGGGTAGGGTTAGGGTTAAGGTGAGGGTAAGGGTTAGAGTTAGGGTGAGGGTTAAGGTGAGGGTAGGGTTATGGTGATGGTGAAGGCTAGGTTTAGTGTGAGGTTTAGAGCTAGGGTTAGGTTTAGGG
>NW_012267487.1:528628-529903 GCF_000151885.1 Dipodomys ordii | reverse complement strand
TAGGGATAGGTTTAGGTTAGGGTTAAGTTGAGGGTTAGGGTGAGGGTGAGGGTGACGGTTAGGGTGAGGGTGACATTTAGGGTTAGTGTTGGGGTGATAGTTAGGGTTAGTGTGAGGGTTAGGGTGAGGGTGAGGGTTATGGTTACCGTGAGGGTTAAGGTGAGGGTAGGGTTATTGTGAGGGTCAGGACTAGGTTTAGTGTGAGGTTTAGGTCTAGGGTTAGGTTTAGGGATAGGATTAGGGTTAGGGAGAGGGTAAGGTTTAGGGTGAGTGTGAGGGTTAGGGTGAGGGTGAGGGTTAGGGTTAGTGTGAGGTTTAGGTTTAGGGATATGGTTAGGGTTAGTGCGAGGGTGAGGATTAGGCTGTGGGTGAGTTTTAGGGTGAGGGTTAGGTTTAGGGTTAGGGTTAGGTTGAGGGTTAGGTTGAGGGTTACGGTTAGGGTTAGGGTGAGGGTTAGCGTTAGGGTTAGGGTGAGGGTGAGGGTGAGGGTTAGGTTTATGGTTAGCTTTACGGTGAGTGTGAGTGTGAGGGTGAGGGTTAGGGTTAGGGTAATTGTGAGGTTTAGGGTTAGTGTGAGGATTAGGGTTAGGGATAGGGTGAGGTTTTGAGTTAGGCTGAGGGTGAGGGTTAGGGTGAGGGTGACGTTTAGGGTTAGGGTTAGGGTGAGGGTTAGGTTTAGTGTGAGGGTTAGGGTGATGGAGAGGGTTATGGTTCAGGTGAGGGTTATGTTTAGGGTTAGAGGGAGGGTTACTGTTAGTGTGAGGTCTAGGGTTAGCTTTAGGGTGAGGATAAGGGTTAGGGTGATGTTTAGGGTGAGGGTGAGCATTAGGGTGAGGGTGAGGGTTAGGTTTAGTGTGAGGGTTAGTATTAGGGATAGCTTTAGGTTAGGGTTAGGGTGAGCATTAGGGTGAGGTTGAGGGATAGGGATAGTGTTAGGGGTTAGGGTAAGGGTTAGGTTGAGGGCTAGGATTAAGTTTAGGATTAGGGTGAGGGTTAGGTTGAGGGTTAGGGTTAGGGTTAGGGGTACGGTAAGTGTTAGGGTGAGGTGAGGATTAGGTTTAGGCTTAGGATTAGGCTGAGTGTGAGAGTGTTAGGTTTAGGATAAGGGTTAGGTTTAGTCTTAGGCTTAGGTTGAGGGTGAGGGTGAGGGTGAGAGTTAGGTTGAGGGTTAGGATTAGGGTTAGTGTGAGGGTTAAATTTAGGGTTAGGGTTAGGTTTAGGGTTATTGTTTGGATTAGGGTTAGGGTTTGGGTGAGGGTGAAGGTGAGGGTGAGG
>NW_012267487.1:521076-523380 GCF_000151885.1 Dipodomys ordii | reverse complement strand
AGGGTTAGGTTGAGTGTTAGTTTTAGGTTGAGGGTTAAATTTAGGATTAGGGTTAGGGTTAGGGCTCTGGTATGGGTGAGGCTTAGGCTTAGGGTTAGGTTCAGATTTAGGGTTAAGGTGAGGGGTAGGGTTAGGGTTAGGGTGAGGGCTAGGTTTAGTGTGAGCGTTAGAGTTAGGGTTAGGGTGAGGGTTAGTGTTATGGTTACGGTTAGGTTTAGGGTTAGGTTTAGGGTTTGAGTTACGGTTAGAGTTAGGGTTAGGGATAGGGTTATTGTTAGATTTAGCGTGAGGGTGAATGTGAGGGTTAGGTTAGGGTTAGGGTTAGTGTGAGGGTGAGTGTGAGGATTAGGCTTAGAATTAGGGTGAGGTTTAGGGTTATGGTGAGGTTTAGGGTTAGGGATAGGGTGAGGGTGAGGGCGAGCGTTAGGGTTAGGGTGAGGGTGAAGGTTAGGGCTAGGATTAGGGTTAGGGTTAGACTTAGGCTGAGGTTGAGGGTGAGGGTGAGGTTGATGTTTAAGGTTAGGGTGAGGGCCAGGATTAGGGTTAGGTTTAGATTTAGGCTGAGGGTGAGGGATAGGGTGACGTGAGGTTTAGGGTTAGGGTTAGGGTGAGGTTTAGGTTTAGTGTGAGGTTTAGGGTGAGGGTGAGGTTAAGAGTTAGGGTGAGGGTTAGGGTGAGGGTGAGGGTTAGGTTTAGGGTTAGGTTGAGGGAGGGTTAGGGTTAGGGTTAGGTTGATGTTTAGGTTTAGGTTTAGGGTTAGGTTTAGGGATAGGATTAGGGTGCGCGTTAGGGTGAGGGTTAGGGTTAGGGTGATGTTGAGGTTGAGGGTGAGGGTAACGGTTATGGTGAGGGTTAGTTTTATGTGAGGGTTAGGGTTAGATTTGGGTTAGGGTGAGGGATAGGGTGTGGGTGAGGGTTAGGGATAGGGTTAGGGTGAGGGTTAGGGTTAGGTTAAGGTGAGGGTTAAGGTGAGGGGTATGGTTAGGGTTAGGTTCTGAGTTAGGTTTAGTGTGAGGATTAGGGTTAGGGTTAAGATTAGAGTTAGGGTTAAGGTTAGGGTTAGGCTGAGGGTGAGGTTGAGGGTGAGGGTTAGGGTTAGGTTTAGTGTGAGATTTAGGGTTAGGGTTAGGGTTAGGATTAGGGTTAGCGTTAGGCTGAGGGTGATGGTGAGGGAGGGTGAGTATTAGGGTTAGGTTTAGTGTTAGGGTGAGGGTTAAGGTTAGTGTGAGCGTTAGTCTGAGGGTTAAGATTAGGGTTAGGTTAGGTGTTGGTTTGGGTTTGGTTTAGCGTGAGGGTTAGTGTGAGGTGTAGGTTTAGGGTTAGGGTGAGTGTTAGGTTTAGTGTGAGGGTTAGGGTTAGGGTGAGCGTAAGGGTTAGGTTGAGGGTTAGGTTGAGGGTTAGGTTGAGCGTGAAGTTTAGGGTTAGGATTTCGGTTAGGGTTAGTTTTAGGCTTCGGCTTTGGGTTAGGGTGAAGGTGTGGGTTAGGGTTAGTGTTAGGGTTAGGTGGAGTGCTAGGTTGAGGTTTAGGGTTAGGGTGAGCTTTACCGTTAGGGTGAGGGAGAGGGTTAGGGTTAGGGTTAGGGTGAAGGTTAGGGTGAGGTTTAGTTTTAGGTTTTGGGTTTTGTTGAGGTCCAGGGTGAGGGTGATGGTTAGGGTTAGGGTTAGGGTGAGGGTTAGGTTTAGGTTTAAGGTGAGGGTAAGGGTGAGGGGTAGTGTTAGGGTTAGGATTAGGATTAGGGTTAGGTTTAGGTTGAGGATGAGGCTGAGGGTGAGGGTGAGGGTTAAGGTTAGGGTTACAGTGGGGGCTAGGGTGATCTTGAGGGTTAGGGTGAGTTTGAGGGTGAGGGTGAGGGTTTTGGTTAGGTAAGGATTAGGGTTACTGTGGGGATTAGGGTGAGGGTGAGGGTTAGGGTGAGGGTAATGGTTAAAGTGAGGTTTAAGGTTCAGGTGAGGGTTAGGGTTAGGGTTAGGGGGAGGGTTAGGGTTAGCGTGAGGGTTAGGCTTAGGGTGAGGATAAGGGTTAGGGTGAGGGTTAGGGTGAGGGTGAGCCTTAGGGTGAAGGTGAGGGTTAGGTTTAGAATGAGGGTTAGTGTTAGGGATAAGGTTAGGTTAGGATGAGGGTGAGGGTTAGGGTTTTGTTTAGGTAAAGATTAGGGTTAGTGTGGGGATTATTGTGATGGTGAGGGTTAAGCTCATGGCAATGGTTAAAGTGAGGGTGAGAGTGAGGGTTAGGGTGAGGGTTAGAGTTAGGGTTAGGGTTAGGGTGAGGTTTATTGTGAAGGTGAGGGTTACAGTTAGGGTGAG
>NW_012267487.1:513836-515148 GCF_000151885.1 Dipodomys ordii | reverse complement strand
TAGGTTAGGGTTAGGGATAGTGGTTGGGTGAGGGGTTTGGTGAGGCTTAGTGTGATGTTTAGTGTGAGGTTTAGGGTGAGGGTGAGGGTTAGGGTTAGGGTGAGAGTTAGTGTTAGGGTGAGGGTTAAATTTGGATTAGGGTTAGGGATAGGGCTCTGGTAAGGGTGAGGGTAAGTCTTAGGGTTAGATTTAGATTTAGGGTTAAGGTGAGGGGTAGGGTTAGGGTTAGGGTGAGGGCTAGGTTTAGTGTGAGGGTTAGAGTTAGAGTTAGCGTGAGGGTTAGGGTTCGGGTTACGGTTAGGGTTAGAGTCAGGGTTAGGGTTAGGGTTAGGGATAGGGTTATTGTTAGATTTAGGGTGAGGGTGAGTGTGAGTGTGATGTTGAGGGTGAGGGTGAGGGCTAGGATTAGGGTTAGGGTTAGAGTTAGCCGGAGGGTGACGGTGAGGTGAGGTTGATGTTTAAGGTTAGGGTGAGGGCCAGGATTAGGGTTAGGTTTAGATCTAGGCTGAGGGTGAAAGTGAGGTTTAGGGTTAGGTTTAGGGTGAGGTTTAGTGTGAGGTTTAGGGTTTAGGGTTAGGGTGAGGTTAAGAGTTCGGGTGAGGTTAGGGTGAGGGTGAGGGTTAGTTGTAAGGTTAGGTTGAGGGTGTGGATTAGGGTTAGGGTTAGGGTTAGGTTGAGGTTTAGGTTTAGGTTTAGGTTTGGGGTTAGGGATAGGATTAGGGTGTGTGTTAGGGTGAGGGTTAGGGTTAGGGTGAGGGGTTGGGTTAGGTTTAGTGTGAGAGTTAGGGTGAGGGTTAGGTTTAGGATTAGGGTTAGGATTAGGCTGAAGGTGATGGTGAGGGAGGGTGAGTATTAGGGTTATTTTTAGGGTTATGGTGAGGGTTAGGGTTAGTGTGAGGGTTAGGATTAAGGTTAGGGTTAGGTGATGGTTAGGGTTAGGTTTAGGGTGAGGGTTAGGGTGAGGTGTAGATTTAGGGTTAGGGTGAGGATTAGCTTTAGTGTGAAGGTTAGGGTTAGGTTGAGGGTAAGGGTTAGGTTGAGGGTTAGGTTGAGGATGAGGTTTAGGGTTAGGATTTCGTTTAGGCTTAGTTTTAGGTTGAGGCTTTGGGTGAGGGTGAAGGTGTGGGTTAGGGTTAGGGTTATGGTTAGGTTGAGGGCTACGTTTAGGGTTAGGGTTAGGGTGAGCTTTATGGTTAGTGTGAGGGATAGGGTTCGGGTTAGGGTTAGGGTGAAGGTTAGGGTGAGGTTTAGGTTTAGGATTTGGTTGAACGCCAGGGTTAGTTTGAGGGTTAGGGTTAGGGTGAGGGTTAGG
>NW_012267487.1:510509-511422 GCF_000151885.1 Dipodomys ordii | reverse complement strand
AGGGTTAGGGTGAGTGTGAGGTTAAAGGTAAGGGTTAGGTTGAGGTTTAGGTTAAGGGTTAGGGTTAGGGTTAGGGATAGTATTAGGGTGAGGTTTAGGGTTAGGGTAAGGTTTAGGGTGAGGGTGAGGGTTAGGGTTATGGTGAGGGTTATATTTATGTGATGGTTAGGGTTAGGATTAAGGTTAGGGTGAGGGCTAAGGTATGGATGAGGGTTAGGGGTAGGGTTAGGGTGAGGGTAAGGGTTAGGGTGAGAGTTAGGGTGAGGGTTAGGTATAGAGTTAGGGTTAGGGTGAGGGTGAGAGTTAGGATGAGTGTGTGGATTAGGGTGAGTGTGACGTTTAGGTTTAGGGTTAGGGTGAGGGTTAGGGTAAGTGTGAGGGTTAAGGTGAGGGTGAGGTTAAGGGTTAGGGTGAGGGTGAGGGTTGTGTTTAGGATTAGGTTTAGGGTGAGGGTTAGGGTTAGGTTTAGGGTGAGGGTTAGGGTTAGGCTTAGGGTTAGGTTTAGGGTGATGTTTAGGGTGAGGGTTATGGTTTTGGTGAGGGTGAGTGTTAGGGTGAGGATTAGAGTTAGGGTTAGGGTTAGGGTGAGGTTTATTGTGACGGTGACGGTTAAAGTTAGGGTGAGGGTTAGGGTGTGGATGAAGGTTAGAATTAGGGTTAGGATGAGGGCTAGGTTGAGGGTAAGAGTTAGGTTTAGGTTTATGGTGAGGGTTAGGTTTACGGTTAGCATGAGGGTAATAGTGAGGGGTATGGTTAGGGTTAGATTGAGGGTTAGGTTTAATGTTAGGGTTAGGTTTAGGGTGAGGGTTAGGGTGAGAATGAGTGTTAGGGTTACTGTGAGTATTAGGGTGAGGGTTAGTGTGTGGGTTAGGGTTAGGGTTAGGGTAAGGGTGAGGGTTAGGGTTAGGGTTAG
>NW_012267487.1:505858-507181 GCF_000151885.1 Dipodomys ordii | reverse complement strand
AGGGTGAATTTGTGTTTTAGGGTTAGTCTTAGGGTTAGGGTGAGAGCTAGGTTGAGGGTTAGGGTTAGGATGAGCTTTACGGTTAGGGTGAGGGATAGGGTTAGGGTTAGGGTTAGGGTGAAGGTTAGGGTGAGGTTTAGGTTTAGGTTTAGGGTTTGGTTGATGGCCAGGGTGAGGATGAGGGTTAGGGTTAGGGTTAGGGTGAGGGTTAGGTTTAGGTTTAAGTTGAGGGTAAGGGTGAGGGGTAGTGTTAGGTTTAGGATTAGGATTAGGGTTAGGGTTAGGCTGAGGATGAGGCTGAGGGTGAGGGTGAGGGTTAAGTTTAGGATTAGGGTTACAGTGAGGGCTAGAGTTATAGTGAAGGTTAGGGTGAGGATGAGATTGAGGGTGAGGATTTTGGTTAGGTAAGGATTAGGGTTAGTGTGGAGATTAGGTTGAGGCTAATGGTTGAAATGAGGGTTAGGGTTAGTGTTAGGGTGAGGGTTAGGGTGAGGGTGAGGTTTATGGTGAGGGTTGCAGTTCAGGTGAGGGTTAGGGTTAGGGTTAGGTGGAGGGTTATGTTTAATGTGAGGGTTAGGATTGTGTTAGGGTGAGTATAAGGGTTAAGTTGAGGGTTAGGGTGAGGGTGAGGGTTAGGTTGAGGGTTAGGTTTAGGGGTAGAGGTACGGTAAGTGTTAGGGTGAGAGTGAGGGTTAGGGTTAGGCTTAGGATTAGGCTGAATGTGAGTGAGAGTGTTAGGTTTAGGATAAGGGTTAGGCTTAGGCTTTGGCTTAGGGTGAGGGTGAGAGTGAGAGTTAGGGTGAGGGTTAGGGTTATGGTTAGTGGGAGGGTTAAATTTAGGGTAAGGTTTAGGTTTAGAGTTCTTGTTCTTACCTGATCCTCCCCCTAACCCTAACCCTCACACTAACCCTAAACGTAACCCTAACTCTAACCCTCACCCTAAACCTCACCCTAACTCTAACCCTAACCCTAACCCTTACCCTCACCCTAATCCTAATCCTTAACCTCACCCTCACCCTAACCATCACAGGTACCATAACCCTCACCCTAACCCTAGTACTCACCCATACCCTAACCCTCACCGTCACCATCACTCTAACCCTCACCCTCATCCTACATATCACCCTAACCCTAACCCTCATCCTACCCCTATCCCTATACTTCAGCCTAGCCCTAACCCTCACCCAAACCCTATCCCTCAACTAAACCTCACCTGAAACATAACCGTTACCTAACCAAAACCCTCACCCTCACCCTCGCCCTCACCCTCACCGTAGCTCTCACCCTAACCCTAACGCTAAGCCTAACACTCACCCTCACCCT
>NW_012267487.1:499684-501019 GCF_000151885.1 Dipodomys ordii | reverse complement strand
GGTTAGGGTGAGGGTTAGGGTTAGGGTGAGGGTTAGGGTAACGAGTAGGGTTAGGGTGAGTGCTAGGTTGAGGGTGAGAGTTAGGTTTAGTGTTATGTTGACGGTTAGGGTTAGCGTTAGGGTGAGGGTAACGGTGAGGGGTAGGGTTAGTGTTAGTGTGAGGGTTAGGTTTAGGGTTAGGTTGAGGGTTAGAGTTAGGCTGAGAGTGAGGGTTAGGGTGAGTGTGATTTTAGGGTTAGGGTGAGGGTTAGGGTTAGTGTGAGGGTTAGGGTGAGAGTGAGGTCAAGGATTAGGTTAAGGGTTAGGTTGAGGTTAGTGCTAGGTTTAGGCTTAGGGTGAGGGTTAGGTTGAGGGTTTGGTTGAATTTTAGGGTTAGGATTAGGGATAGTGTTTGGGTGAGGGTTAGGGTTATGGTTAAGGTAAGGTTTAGGATGAGGGTGAGGGTGAGGGTTAGGGTGAGTGTTAGTGTTAGGTTGAGGGTTAAAGATAGGATTAAGGTTAGGGTGAGGGCTCTGGTGAGGTTGAGGGTTATGCTTAGGGTTAGGTTTAGATTTAGTGTTAAGGTGAGTGGTAGGTTCAGGATTAGGGTGAGGGCTAGGTTTAATGTGAGGGTTAGGGTTATGGTTAGGCTGAGGGTTAGGGTTAGGTTATAGTTATGGTTAGGGTTAGGGTTAGAATCAGGGTTAGGGTTAGAGTTAATGTTAGAGTTAGGGTGAGGGTGAGGGTGAGGGTGAAGTTAAGGGTGAGGGTGAGGGTGAGGGTGAGGCCTAGGATTAGGGTTAGTGTTAGAATTAGGCTGAGGGTGAGGTGAGGGTGAGGTTGATGCTTAAGTTTAGGGTGAGGGCCAGGATTAGGGTTAGGTTTAGATTTAGGCTGAGGCTTGAGAGTTCGGGTGATGGTGACGTTTAGGATTAGGGTTAGTGTGATGGTTAGTGTTAGGGATAGACTTAGGTTAGGGTGAGGGTAAGGATTAGGGTGAGGGTTAGGGTAAGGGTGAGGGTTAGGGATAGGATTAGGGTTAGGGTTAGGCTGGAGGTGAAGGTGAGGGTGAGGTTGAGGGCTAGGTTACTGTGGAGGGTTAGGGTGAGGGTGAGGGTGAGGTTGTGGGTTTCGGTTAGGTAAGGGTTAGGGATAGGGTGAGGATTAGGATGAGCTTCAGGGTTAGGGTTTGGGTTAGGGTGAGGGGTAATGTTAGGGTTAGGCTGAGTTTTAGGGTGAGGGTGCGAGTTAAGTTTAAGGTTATGGTGAGGGCTCAGATAAGGGTGAGGGTTAGGGAGAGGGTGAGGGTGAGGTTGTGGTTTTTGGTTAGTTAAAGGTTAGGGTTAGGTTTAGGGT
>NW_012267487.1:491598-492925 GCF_000151885.1 Dipodomys ordii | reverse complement strand
GTGAGGGTTAAATTTAGGGTTAGGGTTAGGTTTAGGGTTATTGTTAGGGTTATGGCTAGGGTTTGGGTGAGGGTGAGGGTGAGGGTGAGGTTTAGAGTTAGGATTATGGTTAGGGTTAATGTTAGGAATAGGGTGAGAGTGATCCTGACGGCCAGGGTTAAGCTTAGGGTTACTGTTAGGTGAGGGTTAGGGGTAGTTTGAGGGTTAGGGTTAGGGTTAGGGTGAGGGTTAGGGTGAGCGTGAGTGTTAAGGTTAGGGTTAGGATAAGGGTGAGGGTGAGGGTGATGGTGTGGGTTAGAGTTAGGTTGAGTATTAGAGTTAGGATTAGGGTTAGGGTGAGGATGACGTTGAGGGTGAGGGTTAGGATTAGGGTTAGTGTGAGGGCTATGATGAGGATGAGGGTAAGGGTTTGGGTTAGGGTGAGGGTTAGGTTTAGATATAGCGTGAAGGTTAGTTTGAGGGATAGGGTTAGGGTTAGGGTGATGGTTAGGTTTAGTGTGAGGGTTAGGGTTACAGTTTGGGTTTGGTTTAGGGTGAGGGTAAGGGTTAGTGTGAGGGTTAGGTTGAAGGTGAGGATTAGGGTTAGGATTAGGGTTAGGGTTATGGTTAGGCTGAGGGTGAAGATGAAGGTGAGGTTGAGGTTTAGGCTGAGTGTTAGGTTGAGGGCTAGGTTAATGTATAGGGTTAACATGAGTGTGAGGGTGAGGTTGTTGGTTTCGGTAGGTAATGTTTAGGGATAGTGTGAGGATTAGGATGAGCTTGAGGGTTAGGGTTAGGTTTTGGGTTAGGGTGAGGTTGAGGGTTCAGGTTAGGCTGAGTCTTAGGGTGAGGGTGTGGGTTAGGTTTAGGGTTAGGGTTAGGGTGAGGTTTAGGTTTAGTGTGAGCGTTAGGGTTACAGTTTGGGTTAGGGTTAGGGTGAGGGTAAGGGTTAGTGTGAGGGTTAGGGTTGTTATGTTTAGGGTGAGGTTGAGGGTTAGTTTGAGGGGGAGTGTGAGGGTTAGGGTGTGGTTGAGGGTTTGGGTTAGGATGAGAGTCAGAGTGAGGTGTCGGGATAGGGTTAGGGTGAGGGTTAGGGTTAGTGTGAAGGTTAGGGTTAGGGTTAGTGTTAGGATAAGGTTAGTGTGAGGGTTAGGGTTAGTGTTATGTTTAGGGTGAGGTTGAGGGTTAGTTTGAGGGGGAGTGTGAGGGTTAAGGTGAGGGTGAGGGTGAGTGGGTGAATGACGGTGAGGGTTAGGTATAGGGTTAGATTTAGGGTGAGGGTAAGTGTTTGGGTTACTATTAGGGTTATGGTAAGGGTTAGGTTGATTGTGAGGGTGAGGGTGAGGGT
>NW_012267487.1:484637-486517 GCF_000151885.1 Dipodomys ordii | reverse complement strand
AGGGTTAGGGTTAGGGTTAGGATGAGGGTTAGGCTGTGGGGTTGGGTTAGGGTTAGGGTGAGGGTTAGGGTTAGTGTGAGTTTTAGGGTTAAGGTTAGGGTCTGGGTTAGGATTAGGTTAGGTGTGAGGGCTAGGTTGAGGGTGAGGGGTAGGGTTAAGTTTAGGGTGAGGGTGAGACTTAGGTTTAGTGTGAGGGTTAGGGTTAGTGTGAGTTTGAGGGGGAGGGGGAGGCTTAGAATTAGGGTGAGGGTTAGGGTTAGGGTTAGGGTTAGGGATAGGGTGAGGGTGAGCGTTACGTTTAGGTTGAGGGTTAAGGTGAGGGTAGGAATAGGGTAAGGGTGAGGGTGAGGCTTAGGTTTAGTGTGAGGGTTAGGGTTATTGTAAGGTTACGGGTTAGGGTGAGGTTTAGGGTAACAGTGAGGCTTAGGGTTAGCGTGAGTTTGAGGGTGAGGGTGAAGTTTAGTGTTAGGTTGAGGGTTAGGGTTAGGGTTAAGGTGAGGGTGAGCCGTAGGGTGAGTGTGAGGGTTCGGGTGAGGGTTTGGTTGAAGGGGGAGGTTTATGTTTAGGATTCGGGTTAGTTAGGGTGAGGCTGTGGTTGAGGGTTAGGTTTAGGATTAGGCTTAGTGTTAGGGTGAGGGTTAGGGTGAGGGTGAGGGTGAGGGTTGGGGTTATGATTAGGATTAGGTTGAGAGTAACGATTAGGGTGAGGTTTAGTGTTAGAGTGAGGGTTAGGTTGAGGGTGAAGGTTAGGGTTATGGTTAGGGTAAGGGTTAGGGTGAGAGTAAGCGTTAGGGTGAGGGATAGGGTGAGGGTGAGGGTTAGCGTTTGAGTGAAGTTTAGGATTATGGTGAGGTTTAGCTTTATGGTTAGGGTTTGGCTGAGGGTGAGGGTTAGTGTTAGGGTTAGGGTTAGGGTTAGTGTTAGGCTTAGGGTGAAGGTGAGGGTGAAGATGAGGGTTAGGGTAAGGGTTAGGTTTAGGGTTAGGTGAGGTTTCGGTTAGTGTGATGTTAAGAGTGAGGGTGAGGGTGAGGATGAGGGTTAGGGTGAGTTTTATGGTTAGGGTTAGGGTGAAGGTTAGGGTTAGTGTGATGTTTAGAGTGAGGGAGAGGGTGTGGATGAGGGTTAGGGTGAGAGTGAGGGTTCAGGTGCGGGTGAGGGTTAGGGTGTGTGTGAGGTTTAGTGTTAGGGTGATGGTTAGGTTGACAGTGAGGGTTAGGGTTAGGGTTAACGTTAGGGTGATGGTTAGATTTAGGGTTAGGGTGATGGTTAGGGTTCGGGTTCGGGTTAGGGTTAGGGTTAGTGTGAGGATTAGGGTTAGGGTTAGGGTTAGGTTGATTGTAAGGTTTAGGGTGAGGTTTAGGTTGAGGGTTACGGTTAGCGTTAAGGTTAGGGTGTGGGTTAGGGTGAGGGTTAAGGTTAGTGTTAGGGTTAGGGTTAGGGTGAGGGTAAGGTTTAGGGTGAGTGGTAGTGTTAGGTTTAGGGTGAGGGGTAGGGTGAGTGTTAGGTTAGTGTTAGTGTTAGGGTTAGTGTGAGGGTTAGGGTGAGGATTAGGGTTAGGGTTTGCATTAGGTTTACGGTGAGGGTTAGGTTGAGGTGTGGGTGAGAGTGAGGGTTAGGGTTAGGATTAGGCTTAGTGTGAGTTTTAGGGTTAGGGTTAGGGTCAGGATTATGTTTAGGTTGAGGGTAAGGGTTAGGATGAGGTTTAGGGTTAGGATTAGAGTGAGTGTGAGGGTTACGGTTAGGGTTAGAATTCGTGTGAGGGTTAGGGTTAGGGTTAAGTTTAGGGTGAGGGTGAGGGAGAGTGTTATGTTTAGGATTAGGGTTAGGGTTAGTGTTGGGCTTAGGGTGAGGGTGAGAGTGAGGACTAGGGTTAGGATTAG
>NW_012267487.1:427807-479377 GCF_000151885.1 Dipodomys ordii | reverse complement strand
GGTTAGTGTGATGTTTAGAGTGAGGGTGAGGGTGTGGATGAGGGTTAGGGTGAGTTTTATGGTTTGGGTTAGAGTGAAGGTTAGAGTTAGTGTGATGTTTAGAGTGAGGGAGAGGGTGTGGATGAGGGCTAGGGTGAGAGTGAGGGTTCAGGTGCGGGTGAGGGTTAAGGTGTGTGTGAGGTTTAGTTTTAGGGTGATGGTTAGGTTGACAGTGAGAGTTAGGGTTAGGGTTAGTGTTAGGGTGATGGTTAGGTTTAGGGTTAGGGTGATGGTTAGGGTTCGGGTTAGGGTTAGGTTTAGGGTTAGTGTGAGGATTAGGGTTGGGTTAGGGTTAGGGTGAGGGTAAGGTTTAGGGTGAGGTTTAGGTTGAGGGTTAGGGTTAGCGTTAGGGTTAGGGTGTGGGTTAGGGTGAGGGTTAAGGTTAGTGTTAGGGTTAGGGTGAGAGTTAGGGTGAGGGTAAGGGTTAGGGTGAGTGTTAGTGTTAGGGTTAGGGTGAGGGGTAGGGTGATTGTTAGGTTAGTGTTAGGGTTAGTGTGAAGGTTAGGGTGAGGATTAGGGTTAGGGTTTGCATTAGGGTTAGGGTGAGGGCTAGGGTGAGGTTGTGGGTTAGGGTTAGGGTGAGGGTTACTGTTAGTGTTAGGGTTAGGGTATGGGTGTTGGTGAGTTTTAGGGTTAGGATTAGGGTGAGGGTTAGGGTTAGGGTGAGGGTTAGGGTTAGTGTTAGGTTGAGGGTGAGGGTTAGGGTTAGGTTTAGATTTATGTTTAGGGTGAGGGTGAGGGAGAGCATTAGGTTTAGGATTAGGGTTAGGGTTAGTGTTAGGCTTAGGGTGAGGGTTAGGGTGAGGGTGAGGGTTAGGGTGAGGGTGAGGGTTAGGGTGTCGGTGATGGGTAGGGTTAGTGTGAGGATTACGGTAAGGGTTAGGTTTAGGGTTAGGGTGAGAGTAAGGGTTAGTGTGAGGTTTTGGGTGACGGTGAAGTTTAGGGTTAGCGTTAGGGTTAGGGTGAAGCTTAGGTTTAGAGTTAAGTTTAAGGTAAGGGTTACTGTTAGAGTTAGGGTGAGGGTGAGGGTGAGGGTTAGCGTGAGGGTGAGGTTTAGGTTTAGGGTTAGGGTGAGGGTTAGGGTGAGGCTGATGTTTAGGGTGAGGGTGTGGGTTCGAGTGATGGTTAGTGTTAGGGTGTGGGTGAGGCTTAAGGTTAGGGTGAGGATTAGCGTGATGTTGAGTGTTAGGGTGAGGGTTAAGGTGAAGGTTAGGGTTAGGGTTAGTGTGAGGTTTAGGGTTAGGGTTAAGTTGAGAGTAAGGGTTAAGGTGAGGTTTAGGTTTAGGGTTAGGGTTAGGGTTAGGTTGAGTGTTAGGGTTAGGGTTAGGATGAGGGTTAGGGTGAGGGTTAGGGTTAGTGTGAGGTGTTAGGGTTAGGTTGAGGGTAAGGGTTAGGTTGAGGGTTAGGGTGAGGGTTAGGGTTAGGTTGAGGGTGAGTGTTAGGGTTAAATTTAGGATTACGGTGAGGGATAGGGTGAGGGTGAGGTTTAGCTTCAGGGTTAGGGTTTGGGTTAGGATTATGCTTAGGGTGAAAATTAGTGTTAGGATGAGGGCTAGGGTGAGGGTCAGGGTTAGCGTTAGGGTTACTGATAGGATGAGGATTATGGTTATAGTTAGTGTTAGGGTGAGATTTAGGCTGAGGGGTAGGGTTAGGGTTAGGGTGAGGGTGAGGTTAGTGTGAGGGTGAGGTTAAGGTTAGTGTAAGGGTTAGGATTAGTGTTAGGATGAGGGTGAGGGTGAGGGTAAGTGTTAGGGGGAGGTTTACGGTGAAGGTTAGGGTTAGTGTTAGGGTTAGGGTGAGGGTGAGTGTTAGGGTTATGTGTAGGGTGAGGGTTAGGGTTCGGGTGAGGGTTAGGGTTAGGGTTATTGTTAGCGTGAGGGTGAGGGTTAGGGTTAGGGATAAGTTTAGGTTGAGGTTGAGTGTTAGGTTTAGGATTAGGGTTAGGGTTAGTGTTAGGCTTAGGGTGAGTGTGAGGGTGAGAGTGAGGACTAGGGTTAGGATTAGTGTTAGGCTTGGGGTTAGGCTGAGGGTGAGGGTGAGTGTTAGGTTTAGGGGTTAGGGTTAGTGTTAGGCTTAGGGTGAGGGTGAGGATGAGGGTGAGTGTTAGGGTGAGGGTGAGGGTTGGGGTTAGGGTTAGGATTAGGGTGAGAGTAACGATTAGGGTGAGGTTTAGGGTTAGAGTGAGGGTTAGGGTGAGGGTGAAGGTTAGGGTTATGGTTAGGGTAAGGGTTAGTGTGAGAGTAAGGGTTAGGGTGAGGGTTAGGGTGAGGGTGAGGGTTAGGGTTAGCGTTTGCATGAGGTTTAGGATTAGGGTGAGGGTTAGGTTTATGTTTAGGGTTAGGTTGAGGGTGAAGGTTAGTGTTAGGGTTAGGGTTAGAGTTAGGGTGATGGTGAGGGTGAGGGCTAGGCTTAGGTTTAAGTTTAGGGTTAGGGTTAGGCTGAGAGTGAGGGTGAGGGTGAGGGTGAGTTTTTGGGTTAGGTTAGGGTTAGTGTTAGGCTTAGGGTGAAGGTGAGGGTGAAGGGTTAGGTTTAGGGTTAGGTGAGGTTACGGTTAGTGTGATGTTTAGAGTGAGGGTGAGGGTGTGGATGAGGGTTAGGGTGAGAGTGAGGGTTCAGGTGCGGGTGAGGGTTAAGGTGTGTGTGAGGTTTAGCTTTAGGGTGATGGTTAGGTTGACAGTGAGGGTTAGGGTTAGGGTTAGGGTGATGGTTAGAGTTCGGGTTAGGGTTAGGTTTAGGGTTAGTGTGAGGATTAGGGTTAGAGTTAGGGTTAGGGTGAGGGTAAGGTTAAGGGTGAGGTTTAGGTTGAGGGTTAGAGTTAGCGTTAGGGTAAGGGTGTGGGTTAGGGTGAGTGTTAGGTTAGTGTGAGGGTTAGGGTGAGGATTAGGGTTAGGGTTTGCATTAGGGTTAGGGTGAGGGTTAGGGTGAGGTTGTGGGTTAGGGTTAGGGTGAGGGTTACAGCTTGTGTTAGGGTTAGGGTGTGGGTGTGGGTGAGTTTTAGGGTTAGGATTAGGGTGAGAGTTAGGGTTAGGTTGAGGGTGAGGGTTAGGTTTAGGGTTAGGTTTATGGTGAGGGTGAGGCAGAGCATTAGGATTAGGATTAGGGTTAGGGTTAGGGTTAGGCTTAGGGTGAGGGTGAGGGTGAAGGTTAGGGTTAGGGTGAGGGTGAGGGTTAGGGTTAGGGTGAGGGTTAGGGTGTCGGTGATGGGTAGGGTTAGTGTGAGGATTAGGGTAAGGGTTAGGTTTATGGTTAGGGTGAGAGTAAGGGTTAGGGTGAGGTTTTGGGTGATGGTGAAGTTTAGGGTTAGCGTTAGGGTTAGGGTGAGGGTTAGGTTTAGAGTTAAGTTTAAGGTAAGGGTTACAGTTAGAGTTAGGGTGAGAATGAGGGTGAGGGTTAGGGTGAGGGTGAGGTTTAGGGTTAGGGTGAGGGTTAGCTTGAGGCTGATGTTTAGGGTGAGTGTGTGGGTTCGGGTGGAGGTTAGTGTTAGGGTGTGGTTGAGGCTTAGGTTTAGGGTGAGGATTAGCGTGAAGGTGAGTGTTAGGGTGAGGGTGAGAGTTAGGGTGAGGGTTAAGGTGAGGTTTAGTGTTAGGGTTAGGGTTAAGTTGAGAGTAAGGTTTAAGGTGAGGTTTAGGGTTAGGGTTAGGGTTAGGGTTAGGTTGAGTGTTAGGGTTAGGGTTAGGATGAGGGTTAGGGTGAGGGGTAGGATTAGGGTTAGGGTGGGGGTTAGGGTTAGTGTGAGGTGTTAGGGTTAGGGTTAGGTTGAGGGTAAGGGTTAGGTTGAGGGTTAGGGTGAGGGTGAGTGTTAGGTTTAGGGTTACTGATAGGGTGAGGATTAGGGTTAGAGTTTGGGTTAGGGTGAGATTTAGGCTGAGGGGTAGGGTTAGGGTTGGGGTGAGGGTCAGGTTAGTGTGAGGGTGAGGGTAAGGTTAGTGTGAGGGTTAGGATTAGGGTTAGGGTGAGGGTGAGGGTGAGGGTAAGGGTTAGGGTAAGGTTTACGGTGAGGGTTAGGGTTAGGGTGAGGGTGAGTGTTAGTGTTATGTTTAGGGTGAGGGTTAGGGTTAGGGTGAGGGTTAGGGTTAGGGTTAGTGTTAGGGTGAGGGTGAGGGTTAGGGTTAGGGTTAAGTTTAGGGTGAGGTTGAGGGAGAGTGTTAGCTTTAGGGTTAGGGTTAGGGTTAGTGTTAGGCTTAGGGTGAGGGTGAGAGTGAGGACTAGGGTTAGGATTAGTGTTAGGGTTAGGGTTAGGCTAAGGGTGAGGGTGAGTGTTAGGTTTAGGATTAGGGTTAGGGTTAGTGTTAGTCTTAGGGTGAGGGTGAGGATGAGAGTGAGGACTAGGGTTAGGATTAGTGTTAGGGTTAGGGTTAGGCTGAGGGTGAGGGTGAGTGTTAGGTTTAGGATTAGGGTTAGGGTTAGTGTTAGGCTTAGGGTGAGGGTGAGGATGAGGGTGAGTGTTAGGGTGAGAGTGAAGGTTAGGGTTATGGTTAGGGTTAGGATTAGGATGAGAGTAAGGGTTAGCGTGAGAATTAGGGTGATGGTCTGGGTTAGGGTTAGCGTTTGCATGTGATTTAGGATTAGGGTGAGGGTTAGCTTTAGGGTTAGGGTTAGGGTGAGGGTGAGGTTTAGGGTTAGAATTAGCGTGAGGGTGAGGGTGAAGACTAGGGTTAGGATTATTGTTAGGGCTAGGGTTAGGCTGAGGGTGAGGGTGAGTGTTAGGTTTAGGATTAGGGTTAGGGTTAGTGTTAGGCTTAGGGTGAGGGTGAGGGTGAGGGTTAGTTAGGGTGAGGGTTAGGGTTAGTGTGATGTTTAGAGTGAGGGTGAGGGTGTGGATGAGGTTTAGGTTGAGAGTGAGGGTTCAGGTGAGGGTGTGTGTGAGGGTTAGTGTTAGGGTGATGGTTAGGGTTAGGGTTAGGGTTAGGGTGATGGTTAGGGTTCGGGTTCGGGTTAGGGTTATGGTTAGTGTGATGTTTAGGGTGAGTGTGAGGGTTAGGGTTAGGGTGAGTTTGAGGGTGAGTTTTAGGTTTTGGGTTAGTGTTAGAGTGAGAGTAAGGGTTAGGGTGAGGGTTAGGTTTAGGGTTATGGTTAGGTTGAGAGTGAGGGTTTGGTTAGGGTTAGGGTTAGAGTTAGGGTGAGGGTGAGGGCTAGGGTTAGGATTAAGGTTAAGGTTAGGGTTAGGCTGAGGGTGAGGGTGGGGGTGAGTGTGAGGGTGAGAGTTAGATTTAGGATTAGGGTTAGGGTTAGTGTTAGGCTTAGGGTGAGGGTGAGGGCGAAGGTGAGGGTTATGGTGAGGTTTAGGGTTAGGGTTATTGTGAGGGTTAGGGTTAGTGTGAGGGTTAGGGTTAGTGTGATGTTTAGTGTGAGGTTGAGGGTGTGGATGAGGGTTAGGGTGAGAGTGAGGGTTCAGGTGAGGGTGAGGGTTAGGGTGTGTGTGAGGGTTAGGGTTAGGGTGATGGTTAGGTTGACGGTGAGGGTTAGGGTTTGGGTTAGGGTTAGTGTTAGGGTGAGGTTAGGTTTAGGGTTAGGGTTAGGGTGATGGTTAGGGTTCAGGTTCGGGTTAGGCCTAGGGTTAGTGTGAGGATTAGGATTAGGGTTAGGGTTAGGGTTAGGGTGAGGTTAAGGTTTAGGGTGAGGTTTAGGTTGAGGGTTAGGGTTAGCGTTAGGGTAAGGATGTGGGTTAGGGTGAGGGTTAAGGTTAGTATTAGGGTTAGGGTGAGGGTGAGGGTTTGGGTGAGTGTTTGTGTTTGGGTTAGGGTGAGCATTAGGGTTAGGGTTAGGGTGAGGGGTAGGGTGAGTGTTAGGTTAGTGTTAGGGTTAGGGTTAGTGTGAGGGTTAGGGTGAGGATTAGGGTTAGGGTTTGCATTAGGGTTAGCATGAGGGTTAGGGTGAGGTCGCGGGTTAGGGTTAGGGTGAGGGTTACAGTTAGTGTTAGGGTTAGGGTGTGGGTGTGGGTGAGTTTTAGGGTTAGGATTAGGGTGAGGGTTAGGGTTAGTGTTAGGTTGAGGGTGAGAGTTAGGTTTAGGGTTAGGTATAGGGTGAGGGTGAGGGAGAGTATTAGGATTAGGATTAGGGTTAGGGTTAGTGTTAGGCTTAGGGTGAGGGTGAGGGTGAGGGTTAGGGTTAGGGTGAGGGTGAGGGTTAGGGTGAGGGTGAGGGTTAGGGTGTCGGTGATTGGTAGGGTTAGTGTGAGGATTAGGGTAAGGGTTAGGTTTATGGTTAGGGTGAGAGTAAGGGTTAGGGTGAGGTTTTGGGTGACGGTGAAGTGTAGGGTTAGCCTTAGGGTTAGGTTTAGAGTTAAGTTTAAGGTAAGGGTTACTGTTAGAGTTAGGGTTAGAGTTAGGATGAGGGTGAGGGTGAAGGTTAGTGTGAGGGTGAGGTTTAGTGTTAGGGTGAAGTTTAGGGTTAGGATGATGTTTAGGGTGAGGGTGTGGGTTCGGGTGGGGGTTAGTGTTAGGGTGTGGTTGAGGCTTAGGTTTAGGGTGAGGATTAGCGTGAAGGTGAGTGTTGGAGTGAAGGGGAGAGTTAGGGTGAGGGTGAAGGTTAGGGTGTGGTGTGTGGACACTGTGCTCTATGGGCTGTGGACACCGGCATCTGGGGAGTCCTCATATTGCACTCTGAGGAGTGTTCACTCCAGATCTGGGCAGTGTGGACAGTGGAATCTATGGAATCTTCCTACTGGGATGTGGGGAGTTTGGACACTGTACTCTTTGGAGTGTTGACACTGGGATATGGGGAATGTGGAACCTGGGATTAAAGAAGTGTGGATACAGGACTGTCGGTAATGTTCACACTGGGTTCTGAGGAATGTGGACACTGGGATCTGGAGAGTGTGGGCATGGGGTTCTGGGTGTGGACATTTGAATCTGGGGATTTGTACACTGTTACAGGGGGAGTGTGTACACTAGTATCGGGGGAATGTGGACATTGGGATCTGGGGAGTATGGCCACTGGGATCTGTGTATTGTGCACTTTGGATCGGTGCTTTGTGGGGTGTGGACACAGGCATCTGGGGAATCTGCACACTGTACTATTGGTAGTGTGGACACTGGTATCTGGGGAGTTTGGACACTGTGATTAGTAAGGACACTAAGATCTGGGGAAGGTGGACACGAGAATCCATGCACTGTGGACACTGAAGTGTGGGGAGCATGGTCACTGGGATCTGGGGAGGGTGGACACTGGGATCAGGGGATTGTGGAACCTGGATCTGGGCAGTGTATACACTGCAATCTATGGAGTCTGGATGCTGGGATGTTGGGAGTTGGGACACTGTACTCTGCAGTGATGACACTGGGATATGGGGAGTGTGGAACCCGGGATCAGACAAGTGGGCACACTGGACTGTGGGTAGTGTGTACACTGGGACCTGAGAGAGTGGACACTGGGATCTGTGGAGTGTGGACACTGGCATCTGGGAAGTATGGACACTGGGATCTGGGGAGTGTGGACACTAGGATCTTGGAAATTTGGAGACTGGGAAATGGGGGCTGTGGACACTGGGGTCTTGGGAGTGTGGTCAATGGAAATGGGGGAGTGTGGACACTGGGATCTGGGGAGTGTGCACAATGGAGTCTATGGAGTCTGGATATTGGGAAGTTGGGAGTTTGGACAGTGTACTACTCTTTGGAGTGTTGACACTGTGATATGGGAAGTGTGGAATGTGGGTAGTGTGGACACTGTTTTCTGGGGAGTATGGACACTTGGCTCTGGAGAATGCAGACACTGAGATCAAGGGAGTGTGGACACTGGGTTCTGGGGACTATAGACACTGGAATTTGGAGAGTGTGGACACTGGGATTTAGAGAATGTGGACACTGGACTCTGGGGAGTGTGAACAATGATATCTGGGAAGTGTGGACACTAGGATCAAAGGAATGTAGATACCGAGATCTGGAGAGTGTGGACTCAGGGATCTGGCAAGTAGAAACTGGGATCTTGGGAGTGTGGACACTAGGATAGGGGAATGTGCACACAGGTATCTGGGGAGTGTGGACACTGGAATCTGTGGACTGTGGACACTGGGATCTGGAGAGTGTGGACACTGGGATCTTGGATCTGAGCAATGTGGTTCCTAGGATGTTGGGAGTGTGACACTGGACTCTATGAATCATGGACACTGGAATCTGGAGAGTATGGACACTGGTATCTGGGCAGTGTAGACACTGGAACTTCTGGATTTTGGACACTGGTTTCTTGGGAGTAAGAGCATTGGACTCTGCTGAATATGGACACTGTTCTTTGTGGGGAGTGTGGACACTGGGAGTTGGGATGTGTGGAAACTGGGTCTGAGGAATGTGCATCTAGGAATCTGGGGAGTGTAAACTCTGGGATCAGAGGAGTGTGCACAATGGAATCTGGGTAGGGTGCACACTGGGATCTGGGGAGTGTGAACATTGGATCTGGGGAGTGCGGACATTGTGCTCTGTGGGATATGGCCACTGGCATCTGGGGAGTCTGTACATTGCAATCTGGGCAGTGTGGACACTGGTATCTGTGAGTGTGGACACTGGTATCTGGGAGTGTGGACACCGGACTGTGATTACTGAGGACATTAAGATCTGGTAATGTGGACATTCGAGTCCATGGACTGTGGACACAGAGGCATGGGGAGTTTGGACACTGGAATCTTGGAAATGTGGACACTGAGTTCGTGGGAGTGTGGTCTCTGGATCTGGGGGGTGTGGACACTGGAATCTATGGGAGTCTGGACACTGGGATGTGGGCACAGGGATATGAGAAATGTGGATCCTGGGATAGAGGAATGTACACACTGAATTCTGGGTAATGAGCACACTAGGATCTTGGAGGGTGGACACTGGATTCGGGGTGTGTGGACACTGGGATCTAGGGAGTTTGTACACTGGTATAGGCAGAGTTTGAACACTGGGATCTGGGAAGTATGGACATTTTGATCTGGGAAGTGTGGACACTAGATCTTGGGAGTGTGGTCACTAGGATCTGGGGAGTGTGGACATTGGAATCTTGCGAGTGTTTTCAATGGGATCTGGGGAATGGAGACACTGGGATCAGAGGAGAGTTTACACAGGGATCTGGGAGTGTGGACACTGGGACCTGGGGAGTGTGGATACTGGGAGTGTGGACACTGGGATCAGGGGAATGTGAGCACTGGGATCGGGAGGGTGTGGATACTGGAATCTGGGGAGTGTGGACACTGGCATCTTGGGAGTGTGTACACTGGTATCTGGGAGTGTGGAAATCGGACTGTGATTACTGAGGACACTAAGATCTGGTAATATGGTCACTTGAGTCCTGGACTGTGGACACTAGACATGGGGAATTTGGACACTGGGATCTTGGGAGAGTGGACACTGAAATCGGGGGAGTGTGGAACCTGGATCTGGGGGGGTGTAGACACTGGAATTTATGGAGTCTGGATACTAGGATGTTTACACTGGGATTTGAGAAGTGTGGATCCTTGGATAGAGGAGTGTACACACTGAAATCTTGGTATTGTCTAAACTGGGACCTTGGAGGGTGAACACTGGGTTTGGATTGTGTGTATACTGGGATCTGGGGAGTTTGTACAATGGTATAGGGAGATTTTGAACACTGGGATCTGGGGAGTATGGACATTGGGATCTGGGGAGTGTGGACACTAGATCTTGGGAGTGTGGTCATTAGGATCTGGGGAGTGTGGACACTGGAAACTTGGGAGTGTGGACAGTGGGATTGGGGGAGTGTGTACACTGCGAACGGGGGAGATTGAACATTGGGAACTTGGGAGTGTACACACTGGAGTCTATGGTGTCTGGATATTGGGAAGTGGGGAGTTTGGACACTGTAACCTTTGGAGTGTTGACACTGAGATATGAGGAGTATGGACCCTGGGATCAGAGGATAGTGCATATTGGACTCTGAGTAGTGTGCACCCTGGGATCTGATGAGAGTTTTGACAGTACGATTTGGGGAATGTGGACACTTGGATCTCGGGAGTGAGGACATTGAACTCTGAGGAGTATGCACCCTGGACTCTAAGGAGTGTGCACATTGGGATCTAGGAATGTGCACACTGGAATCTCTGAATCTATGGAGTCTGGATGCTGGGATATGAGGAGTTTGGACACTCTACTCTTTCGAGTGTGGACACTGTGATATGGGGAGTGTGGACATTGGGATTTGAGGAGTGTGCACACTTGTCTCTGGGTAATGTGCACACTGTGATCTGGAGTGTGAACACTGGGATCTGGGGAGTGTGGACACTGGGATCTGGGGAGTGTGGCCACTGTTATAGGGGGAGTGTGCCCACTTGGATTGGTGTTCTGTGAACACTGGGATCTTGGGAGTGTGGACACTGGTATCTGGAGAATGTGGACAATGGACTCTGTGGATCATAGACACTGGGATCTTGGTAGTGAGGACACTGGACTCTGGTTAGTGTGAACACTGCTCTGTGGGGTGTGGACACTGGGAATTGGGTTGTTTACACAGTAGGTCTGAAGAAAGTGCACCCAGGGATCTGGAGAGTGTGGATCCTAGGATCAAAGAAGTGTGCACACTGGAATCTGGGTACTGTGTTCACTGGCATCTGAGCAGTGTAGCCACTGGGATCTGGGTATTGTGCACATTGGATCTTTGGAGTGCAGACACTGCTCTTTGAGCTGTGGACACTGGCATCTGGGGAGTCTGCACACTACACTCTGGAGAGTGTGGACATTGGGATCTGGGGAGTGTGGGCACTGGGATCTTGGAAAATTGGACACGGGGAAATGGTGACTGTGGACACTGGGATCTTGGGAGTGTGGTCAATAGGAAAGGGGAATGTGGACACTGGGATCTGGGTAGTGTGCACAATAGAATCTATGGAGTCTGGATAGTGGAAGGTGGGGAGTTTGGACACTGTAATCTTTGGAGTTTGACACTGAGATAGGGGGAGTATGGACCCTGGGATCTGAGGAGTGTGCACATCGGACTCTGAGTTCCCTGTCCCCGTGGGAACTGGGAATTTGGACACTAGGATCTGGGGAGTGTGGACACACGGATCTTGGGAGCAAGGACATTGGACTCTGAGGAGTGTGCACCCTGGACTCTGAGGATGTACACATTGGTATCTAGGAGGGTGGACACTGGGATCTCTGAATCTATGGAGTCTGGATACTCGGATATGAGGAGTTTGGACACTATATTCTTTTGAGTGCGGACAATGTGATATAAGGAGTGTGGACAATGGAATTTGAGGAGTGTGCACACTGGTGTCTGGGTAATGTGCACACCGTGATCTGGGAGTGTGGACACTGGGATCTGGGGAGTGTGGACACTGGGATCTGGGGAGTGTGCCCACTAGGATCGGGGTTCTGTGAACACTGGGATCTTGGTAGTGTGGACACTGGGATCTTGGGGGTGTGGACACTGGGAACTATGGAGTGTAGACCCTGGGATAGGGCAGTTTGGACACTGGTATCAGGGAAGTCTGGACACTTAGATCTGGGGAGTATGGACACTGGGATCTGGGGATTGTGAACACTGGGATCAGGGGAGTGTGAACATTGAGATCCAGGGAGTGTGGACACTGGGATGTGGGGAGTGTGGAGGGTGAACTCTGGAGTGTGGACACTGGAGTCTGGGTACTGGGGACACTGGGATCTAGGGAGTGTGGACACTAGAGTCTGGGGAATGTTGACAATGGACTCTGTGGATTATGGATAGTGGGATCTTGGTAGTTAGGACACTGGAGTCTAAGGAGTGTAGAAACTGCTCTGTGGAGTTTGGACACTGGGAATTGGGTTGTGTGGACAGTGGGTCTGAGGAAAGTGCACCCATGGATCTAGGGAGTGTGGACCCTAGGATCAGAGGAGTGTGCACACTGGACTGTGGGTAGTGTGTACACTGGTATCTGAGCAGTGTGGCCACTGGGATTTGGATATTGTGCACATTGGATCTGGGGAGTGTGGACACTTTGCTCTGTGGGTTGTGGCCACTGTCATCTGGAGAGTCTGCACACTGCACTCTGGGGAGTGTGGACACTGTGATTAGTGAGGACATTAAGATCTTGGGAATGTGGACACGTGATTCCATGCACTGTGGACACTGAAGCTTGGAGAGTGTGGACAATGGGATCTAGGAAGTGTGGACCCTAGATCAGGACATTCTTTACACTGAAATTTATGGACTCTGAAAACTGGGATATAGGGAGTTGGGACACCGTACTATTTGCAGTGTTGACACTGGGATATGGGGACTGTGGGACCTGGGATCAGAGAAGTGGGTACACTGAACTGTGTGCAGTGTGCACACTGGGATCTGGGGAGTATGTACACTGGGATAGGGGGAATGTGCTCACTGGGATCAAGGGATTGTGAATCCTGAAATCTGAGAAGTGTGGACACTGGTATCTGGGGAGTGTGGACACTGGTGCTTGTGGAGTTTGGACACTGGTAAAGGGGATGTGTGAACTCTGGGTTGGGGGGAATATGACCACTGGGATCTGGGAAATTTGGACATTGGGATCTGGGGAATTGGGCACTGGGATCTGGGCAGTGTGGGCACTGGAATCTTTTGAGTCTGGATACTGGGATGTGGAGAGTTTGCACACTGTTTTCTTTGGAGTGTTGACACTTGGATATGGGGAGTGTGGAACCTGGAATTATAGGACTGTGCGCACTGGACTCTGGATTGTGTGGATACAGGGATCTGGAAGGGTACACCATGGGATCCGGGGAGTTTGGACACTGTGATTTGGAGAGTGTGGACATGGGGATCTGGAAGTGTGGACACTGGGAACCCTGGAGTTGGAAACTGGATGGGGGATTGTGCACACTGGGATATGGCGAGTGTGGACCCTGGAATCTATGGAGTCTGGATATTGGGGTGTAGGGAGTTTGGACATTGTACTCTTTTGGGTGTTAACATTTGGATATAGGGAGTATGGAACCTGGGATCAGAGGAGTTTGCACACTGGACTCTGGGTATTGTACTCATGGGATCTGGCTTGGTGGATACTGGGATCTGAGGAGTGTGGACACTGGGATCGGGAAAGTGTGGACATAGGAATCTGGGATTGTGGACACTGTGATAGTGGGAGCGTGAACAATGGGATTGGGGATTATGTTCTCTGGGGTCGGGGGAATGTGAACACTGGGATATGTGGTGTGGGGATATTGGCATCTGGGGAGTGTGGACACTGTTATCTGGGCACTGTGGACACTGGAATCTATGGAGTCAGGATATTGGGATGTGGGGTGTTTGGACACTTCAGTCTTTGGGGTGTTAACATTGGGATATGGGGAGTGTGGAACCTGGGATCAGAGGAGTGTGCACACTGGACTCTGGGTAGAATGCACACTGGAATCTGGGTTGGTGGACACTGGGATCTGAGGAGTGTGGACATTGGGATCTGGAGTTGGTGGATCCAGGAATCTAGGAGTGTGGACAGTGAGTTCTATGGAGTTTGGAAACTGAAATAGGGGGATTGTGCACACTGGGATCTGGAGAGTGAGAATACAGAGATCTGGGAGTGTGGACACTGGGATCTGGGGATGTGGACACTGGCATCTGGGGAGTGTGGACACTTGTAACTGAGTAATGTTGACACTGGGATCTTGGGAGTTTGAACACTAAGACCTTGGGATTGTGGACATTTGGATCTGGGGAGTGTGGACACTGGGATCTCGGGAGTGGGGACACTGGGATCTTGGGAATGGGGACGGTGATATGTGGGGAGTGTGGATACTGGGATCTGGAAAGTGTGGACTCCGGGATCTGGGAGTGTGGATACTGGGATCAGGGCAGTGTGGACACTGGGATAGGAGGAGAGTGCACAGTGGGATCTGGCAATTTGGACACTGGGATAAGGGGAGTATTAACTCTGGGTGTGGGAGTATGAACACTGGGATCTGGGGAGTGTGGAAATTGAAATCTGGAGAGTGTGGACACTGGAATCTATGGAATCTGGGGTGTGGGGATTATGGACACTGGGATCTGGGCAGTTTGGACACTAGAATCTATGGATTCTGGATACTGGGCTGTGAGATTTTATATACTGTACTACTCTGGATTTTTGACACTGGGATATGGGGAGTGTGGAACCTGGGATTACAGGAGTGTACACACTGAACTCTGGGTAGTATGGACATTGGGATCTGGGTGAGTGGACAATGGGATCTGGGGAGATTGGAAACTGTGATTTGGCGAGTGTGGACACAGGGGTCTGGGAGTGTGGACACTGGTATCTGGGTAGTTTGGACACTGTTTTCTGGGGAGTATGGACACTGGGCTCTGAAGACCGTGGACACAGAGATCTGGGGAGTGTGGACATTAGGTTCTGGGGAGTATAGACAATGGAATCTGGGGAGTGTGGACACTGGCATCTAGGGAATGTGGACACTGGACCCTGTGGAGTGTGAACAATGATACCTGGGAAGTGTAGACACTAGGATCTGGGGAGTGTGGAAACTGGGGTCTTGGGAGTGAGGACACTTGGATATGTGCAGTGTGGATCCTAGGATGTTGGGAGTGTAGACACAGGACTCTATGAATCATGGACACTGGAATCTGGAGAGTTTTCACATTGGTATCTGGTGAGTATGGACACTGGACTTTGTGGATTTTTGGCACTGGGATCTTGAGAGTAAGAACATTGGACTCTGCTGAGTGTGGACACATCTCTGTGGTGTGGACACTATGCTCTGTGGGGTGTGGACACTGGCATCTGGAGAGTCTTCATACTGCACTCTGGGGAGTGTTGATTCCGGATCTTGGAAGTGTGGACAGTGGAATCTATGGAGTTTGGATACTAGGATGTGGGGAGTTTGGAAACTGAACTCTTTGGAGTGTTGACACTGGGATATGGGGAGTGTGGAACCGGGGATCAGAGAAGTGTGCACACTGGACTGTCGGTAGCATGCACACTGGGATCTGAGGAGTGTGGACACTGGGATCTGGAGAGTGTGGACATGGGGTTCTGGGAGTTTGGACATTGGGATCTGGAGATTTGTACACTGGTATGTTGGGAGTGTGTACACTAGTATCAGGGGAGTGTAGACTTTGGGATCTGGGGAGTGTGGACACTGGGATCTTGGAAATTAGACACTGGGAAATGGGGACTGTGGACACTGGGATCTTCGGAGTGTGGTCAATGGGAATGGGTTAGTTTGGACACTGGGATCTAGGGAGTGTGCTCACTGGAGTCTATGTAGACTGAATACTGAGAATTGTGGAATTTGAACACTGTAACCTTTGGAATGTTGACACTGAGATATAGGGAGTATGGACCCTGGGATCTGAGGAGTGTGTACATTGGACTCTGAGTAGTGTGCACCCTGGGATCTGCTTGTTTGGACACTAGGATCTGGGGAGTGTGGACACTGTGATCTTGGGAGTGAAGACATTGGACTCTGAGGAGTGTGCACCCTGGACTCTAAGGAATATGCACATTGGGATCTAGGAGTGTGGACACTTGGATCTCTGAATCTATGGATTCTGGATACTGGGATATGAGGAGTTTGGACACGCTACTCTTTCGACTGTGGACACTGCGATATGGGGTGTGTGGACCATGAGATTTGAGGAGTGTGTGCACTGGTCTCTGGGGAATGTGCACACTGATCTAGGAGTGTGGACACAGGGATCTGGGGAGTGTGGACACTGGGATAGGGGAAGTGTGCCCACTTGGAAGGGGGTTCTTTGAACACTGGTATCTTGGGAGTGTGGACACTGGAATCTTGGGAATGTGGACACTGGGATCTTGGGAGTGTGGCCACTGAGATGTTGGGAGTGTCCACACTGGGATCTTGGGTGTGTGGACACTGGGATCTGGGTAGTGTAGACACTGGGATCTGGCAGTGTGGAAACTGGGACCAGGGAAGTCTGGACACGTAGATCTGGGGAGTATGGACACTGGGATCTGGGGATGGTGAACACTAGGATCGGGGGAGTGTGAACATTGGGATCGGGGAGTGTGGATACCGGGATGTGGAGAGTGTGGAGAGTGTACTCTGTGGAGTGTGGACAGTAGAGTCTGGGAACTGTACACAATGGAGTGTGGACAGTGGTATCTGGGGAATGTGGACAATGGACTCTGGATTATGGACACTGTGATCTTGGTAGTGAGGACACTGGACTCTGAGGAGTGTGGACACTGCTCTGTTGGGTGTGGACACTGGGAATTGGGTTGTGTGGACTGTGGGTGTGAGGAAAGTGCACCCAAGGATCTGGGGAGTGTGCACCCTAGGATCAGAGGAGTGTGCACACTGGACACTGAGTAGTGTGTACCCTGGTACCTGAGCAGTGTGGCGACTGGGATCTGGGTATTGTACACATTGGATTCTGGGACTGTGGACACTGCTCTGTGGGGTGTGGCCACTGGCATCTAGGAAGTCTGCACACTGCACTCTGGGGAGTGTGAACAGTGGTACCTGGGGTGTGTGGACACTATGATTAGTGAGGACACAAAGATCTGGGGAATGTGGACACTTGAGTCCATGCACTGTGGACACTAAAGTGTGGGAAGTGTGGACACTGGGATGTAGGGAGGGTGGACACTGGGATCAGGGTATTTTGGATCCTGGATCTGGGTAGTGTATACACTGCAATCACTGGAGTCTGTATACTAGGATGTGGGGAGTTGGGACACTGTTATCTTTGCAGTTTTGACTTGGGATATGGGGAGTGTGGAACCTGGGATCAGAGAAGTGGGCACACTGTACTCTGGGTAGTGTGTACACTGGGATCTGAGAGGGTGGACATTGGGCTCTGGGGAGAATGTACACAGGAATACAGGGACTGTGCTCACTCAGATGGAGGGAGTGTGAATCCTGAAATCTGAGGAGAGTGGACTCCAGAGATACCATTATCTCTGGAGTGTGGGCACTGGTTCCTGGGGAGTTTGGATACTGGTATAGGGGATGTATGAACTCTGGTTTTGGGCGAGTATGTAAACTGGGATCTGGGGACATTGGGATCTGGGGAATTGGACACTGGGATCTGGGCAGTGTGGGCACTGGAATCTTTGGAGTCTGGATACTGGGATGTGAGGAGTTTGCACACTGTTTTCTTTGGAGTGTTGACACTTGGATATGGGGAGAGTGGAACCTGGGATTATATGATTGTGCACACTGGACTCTGGATAGTGTGGATACAGGGATCTGGGATGGAACACAATGGGATCCGGGGAGTTTGGACACTGTGATTTGGAGAGTGTGGACATGGGGACCTGGGAGTGTGGACACTAGGATCTCGGGCATGAAGACATTGGACTCTGAGGAATGTGCACCCTGGACTCAGGAGTGTGCACATTGGGATATAAGTGTGTGGACACTGGGATCTCTGAATCTATGGAGTCTGGATACTGGGATATGAGGAGTTTGGACACTCTACTTTTTCGAGTGTGGATACTGTGATATGGGGAGTGTGGACCATGGGATTTGAGGAGTGTGCACACTGGTCTCTGGGGAATGTGCACACTGTGATCTGGGAGTGTGGACACTGGGATCTATGGAGTCTGGATACTGGTATGTGGACACTGGGATATGAAAGTGTGGATCCTGGGATAGAAGAGTGTACACACAGAACTCGGGGTACTGTGCACACTGTGAACTTGGATGGTGGAGATTGGATTTGGGCAGTTTGGGACACTGGGATCTGGGGAGTTTGTAAACTGGTATAGGGAGAGTGTGAACACTGGGATCTGGGGAGTATGGACATTGGCCTCTGGGGAGTGTGGACACTAGATCTTGGGAGTGTGGTCACTAGGATTAGGGAGTGTGAACACTGGGATCTTGGGAGTGTGGTCAATGGGATCTAGGAAGTGGGGACACTGGGATCAGAGGAGAGTGCACACAGGGATCTGGGATTGTGGACCCAGAGAACTGGGGAGTGTGGACACTGGGAGTGTGGACACTGGGATCAGGGGAATGTGAACACTGGGATCTGAGGGTTTGTATACTGGGACCTAGGGAGTATGGACACTGGGTTCTAGGGAGTGTGAACACGGGAATATTAAGAATGTGGACACTAGGTTGTTAGGAGTGTGGACACTGGGATCTGAGCAATGTGTATCCTGGAATGTTGGGAAGGTGGACACTGAACTCTGTGTATTGTGGATACTGGGATCTGTGGGGTGTGGACACGCATCTGGTGAGTCTTCACAAAGCACTCTGGGGAGTGTTGACTCCAGATCTAGGCAGTGTGAACAGTGGAATCTATGGAGTCTGGTTACTGGGATGTGGGGAGTTTGGACACTGCACTCTTTGGAGTTTTGACACTGGGATATGGGGAGTGTGGAACCTGGGTTCAGAGAAGTGTGCACATTGGACTGTCTGTAGTGTGCACACTGGGATCTGAGGAGTGTGGACACTGGGATCTGGAGAGTTTGGACATGGGGTTCTGGGAGTGTGGACATTTGTAAATGGGGATTTCTACACTGGTATAGGGGAAGTGTGTACACTATTATCAGGGGAGTGTGGACATTGGGGTCTGGGAAGTGTGGACACTGGGATTTTTGAAATTTGGCCATTGGGAAATGGGGACTGTGGACACTGGGATCTTGGGAGTGTGGTCAATGGGAACGGGGAGTGTGGACACTGGGATCTGGGGAGTGTGCACACTGGAGTCTATGGAGTGTGGATAATGGGAAGTGGGGCGTTTGGACAAGGTAACCTTTGGAGTGTTGCCACTGAGATATGGAGAGTATGGACCTTGGCATCTGAGGAGTGTGCACATCAGACTCTGAATATTGTGCACCCTGGCATCTGGGAATTGGACACTAGGATCTGGGGAGTGTGGACACTGGGATCTCGGGAGTGAGGACATTGGGCTCTGAGGAGTGTGCACTTTGGGATCTAGGAGTGTGGACACTGGGATCTCTGAATCTATGGAGTCTGGATACTGGAAATGAGGAGTTTGGACAAGCTACTATTTCGAGTGTGGACACTGTGATATGGGGAGTGTGGACCATGGGAGTTTGCACTCTGGTCACTGGGTAATGTGCACACTATGATCTAGAGTGTGGACACAGGGATCTTGGAATGTGGACATTGAGATGTTGGCAATTTGGACACTGGGATTTTGGAAGTGTGGACACTGGGATCTGGGGAGTATGAACACTGAGATCTGGCAGTTTGGACACTTGGATCAGGGAAGTCTGGATACTTGGATCTGGGGAGTATGGACACTGGGATCTGGGGATTGTGAACACTCGGATCAGGAGACTGTGAACATTGGTATCCGGGGAGTGTGGACACCGGGGTATGGGAAGTGTGGAGGATGTACTCTTTGGAGTGTGGACACTGCAGTCTGTGGACTGTGAACACTGGGATCTAGGCAGTGTGTGGACTATGGACTATGTGGATTATGGACACTGGGATCTTGGTAGTGAGGGCACTGGACTCTGGGGAGTTTGGACACTGCTCTGTGGGGTGTGGACACTGAGAATTGGGTTGTGTGGGCTGTGCATCTGAGCAAAGTACACCCAGAAAATGGGGATTGTGGACCCTAGGATCAGAGGAGTGTGCACACTGGACTCTGCATAGTGTGTACACTGGTATCTGAGCAATGTGGCAACTGGGATCTGGGTATTGTGCACATTGGATCTGGGGAGTGTGGACACTGTGCTCTGTGGGGTGTGGCCACTGGCATCTGGGGAGTCTGCACACTGTACTCTCAGGAGTGTGGACACTGGTATCTGAAGAGTGTGGACATTGTGATTAGTGCAGACACTAAGATCTGGGGAATGTGGACACTGTGAACACTGAAGCATGGGGTGTGTGGACACTGGGATCTAGGGAGGGTGGACACTGGGATCAGGGGAGTGTGGACCCTGGATCTGGGTAGTGTATACACTGCAATCTATGGAGTCTGGATACTGGGATATGGGGAGATGGGACACTGTACCCTTTGCAGTGTTGACACTGGGATATGGGGAGGGTTGAACTTGAGATCATAGAAGTGGGCACACTGGACTGTAGGTAGTGTGCACACTGTGATCTGGGAGGGTGGACACTGGGATCTGTGGAGTGTGGACACTGGCATATGGGCAGTGCGTACACTGGGATAGGGGGAATGTGCTCCCTGGGATCGAGTGTGAATCCTGAAATCTAAGCAGTGTGGTCACAGGTATCTGGGGAGTATGGACACTGGTATAGGGGATGTATGAACTCGGAGTTGGGGGGAGTAAGAACAGAGGGATCTGGGGAATGTGGATATTGGGATCTGGGGAATTGGACACTGGGATCTGGGCAGTGTGGGCACTGGAATCTTTGGAGTCTGGATACTGGGATGTGAGGAGTTTGCACCCTGGTTTCCTTGGAGTTTGACACTTGGATATGGGGAGTGTGGAACCTGGGATTATAGGAGTGTGCACACTGGACTCTGGATAGTGTGGATACAGGGATCTGGGAGGGTACACAGTGGGATCCGGGGAGTTTGGACACTGTGAATTAGAGTGTGGACATGGGAATATAGGAGTGTGGACACTGGAATCTGTGGAGTTGGAAACTGGAATATTGGTGTTGTGCACACTGGGATCTGGGGAGTTTAGACACTGGTTTCTGGGCAGTGTGGTCACTGGAATCTATGGAGTCTGGATACAGGGATATGGGGAGTTTGGACACTGTACGCTTTGGAGTGTTGACACGGGGATATGGGGAGTGTGGGGCCTGGGATCAGAGGAGTATGCACACTGGACTCTGGGTAGTGTGCCTACTGGGATCTGGGTTGGTGGACATTGGGATCTGAAGAGTGTGGAAACTGAGATCTAAAGAGTGTGGTCATGGGGGTGTGGGAGTGTGAACACTGGGATAGAGGGAGTATGAACAATGGGAACTGGGGAGTGTGTACCCTGGGATCAGGGAAATGTGAACACTGGGATCTGTGGTGTGAGGTCATTGTCATCTGGGGAGTGTGGACACTGTGGACACTGGAATCTATGGAGTCTGGATATTGGGCTGTGGGTAGTTTGGACACTGTACTCTTTTGGGTGTTAACATTGGGATATGGGGAGTGTGGAACCTGGGATCACAGGAGTGTGCACACTGGACTCTGGGTAGTATGCACACTGGGAATTGGGTTGTGTGTAAACTGGGATCTGGGGAGTGTGCACCCTGGGATCTTGGTAGTGTGTACCATGGTCACAGAAGGGTGTGCACACCGGACTCTGGAAAGTGTGCAGATTGGGATCTGAGCAGTGTAGACACTGGGATATGAGGAGTGTGAACATTAGATCTGGGGAGTATGTACACTGTGCTCGGTGGAGTGTGGACACCAGCATCTGGGGATTCTGCACACTGAAGTCTGGGTAGTGAGGATAATGTTATCAGGGGAGTGAAGACACTGTGATTAGTGAGGTCACTAAGATCTGGGGAATGTGGACACTTGAGTACATGCAGTATGGACATTGAAGCATGGAGAGTGTGGACACTGGGATCTTGGGAGGGTGGACACTGGGATTTGGGCAGTGTGGACACTGGAATCTATGAAGTGTAGATACTGGGATGTGGGGGATTTGGACACTATATTCTTTGGAATGTTGACACTGGGATATGGGGAATGTGGATCCTGGGATCAGAGGAGGGTGCACACTGGCCTCTGGGTCGTGGGAACACTGGGATGTAGGAGGGTGAGCACTGGGATATGGAGAGGGTAGACACGGGTTACTGGGAGTGTGTACAGTGGGATCTATGGAGTTTGGAAACTGGAATAGAGGGATTGTGCACACTGGGATCTGGGCAGTGTGGACACTGGGATCTGGAGAGTGAGAACATGGAGATCTAGGAGTGTGGACACTGGTATCTGGGAAGTGTGGACACTTGGAATTGGGTAATGTGGACAATGGTATCGTGGGTGTGTGAAAACTAGGATCTTGGGATTGTGGACACTGGGATCTCGGGAGTGTGGACACTGGGATCTCGGGAGTGGGGACACTGGTATCTTGGGAATGGTGACACTGATATCTGGGGAATGTGGATACTGGGAAAGGAGAGTATTAACTCTGGATGGGGGGAGTATGTGCACTGGGATCTTGGGAGTGTGCATATTGAGATCTGTGGAGTGTGGACACTGGAATCTATGGAATCTGGGGTGTAAGGAGTATGGACGCTGGGATCTGGGCAGTGTGGACACTGGAATCCTTGGATTCGGGACACTGGAATGTAGGGATTTTATACACTGTACTACTCTTTGTAGTGTTGATACTGGGATATGGGGAGTGTGGAACCTGTTACAGGAGTGTGCACACTGAAATCTGGGTAGTTTGGACACTGGGATCTGGGTGGGTGGAAAATGAGATCTGGGGAGATTAGACAGTATGGTTTGGAGAGTGTGGACACGGGGGTCTGGGAGTGTGGACACTGGGAACTGGGGCATGTGCACACTGGACTCTATGGAGTCTGGATACTGGAAAGTGGGGAGTTTGGACACTGTAACCTTTGGAATGTTGACACTGAGATATGGGAAGTATGGACCCTGGGATCTTAGGACAGTGCACATTGGACTCTGAGTAGTGTGCTCCCTGTTATCTAGCAGTTTGGACACTAGGACCTGGGGAGTGTGGACACTGGGTTCTGATGAGTACAGACACTGTAATCTGGGGAGTGTGAACAATGATATCTTGGAAGTGTGGACACTGGGATCTGGGAAGTGTGGATACTGAGATCTGGAGAGTGTGGACTTGGGGATCTAGCAGTGTGGATACTGGGATCTTGGGAATGTGGACACTGGGATAGGGGAGTGCACACAATGGGATCTGGGGAGTGTGGTCACTGGGCTCTGTGGACTGTGGACACTTGTATCTGGGCAATGTGGATCCTAGGATGTTGGGAGTGTAGACACCAGACTCTGTGAATCGTGGACACTGGGATCTGGAGAGTTTGAACACTGGAATCGGGGGAGTGTGTACACTGAATCTTTTGGATTGTGGACACTGGGATCTTGGGAGTAAGAACATTGAACTCTGCTGAGTGTGGACACTGTGCTCTGTGGTGTGTGGACACTGGGAATTGGGTTGTGTGGAAACTGGGTCTGAGGAATGTGCACCCAAGAATCTGGGGAGTGTAGACTGTGGGATCAGAGAAGTGTGCACACTGGACTCTGGGTAATGTGCACATTGGGATCTAGGGAGTGTGAACATTGGATCTGGGGAAAGTGGACATTGTGCTCTGTGGGATATGGCCACTGGCATCTGGGGAGTCTGCACACTGCACTCTGGGGAGTGTCTACACTGGTATTGGGGAGTGTGGACACTGATATCTGGGAGTGTGATCGCCGGACTCTGATTACTGAGGACACTAAGATCTGGTAATGTGGACACTTGAGTCCAAGGACTGTGGACACTGAGACATGGGGAATTTGGACACTGGGGTTTTGGGAGGGTGGACACTGAGATTGGTGGAATGTGAAACCTGGATCTGGGGGTGGAGACACAGGAATCTATGGAGTCTGGATACTTTGATGTGGACACTGAGATATGAGAAGTGTGGATCCTGGGATAGAAGAGTGTACACTCTGAACTCTTTGTATTGTCTATACTGGCACCTTGGAGGGTGGACACTGGGTTTGGGGTGTGTGGACACTGGGGGCTTGGTAGTTTGTACACTGGTATAGGGAGAGTGTGAACACTGGGATCTGGGGAGTGTGGACATTGGGATCTGGGGAATGTGGACACTGGGATAGGGGGAATGTGCCCACTTGGATAGGGGTGTTGTGAACACTGGAATCTTGGTAGTGTGGACACTGGGATCTTGGGGGTGTGGACACTGGGAATTAGGAAGTATGGACACTGGGATTGGGCAGTTTGGACACTGGTATCAGGGAAGTCTGGACACTTAGATCTGTGGAGTATGGACACTGGGATCTGGGGAGTGTGGACACTGGGATCTTGGGAGTGTGGACACGGATTGGGGGAGTGCTCCCACTTGGATCGGGGTTCTGTGAACACTGGGATCTTGGTAGTATGGACACTGGGATCTTGGGGGTGTGGACACTGGGAACTAGGGAGTATGAACACTGGGATCGGGCAGTTTGGACACTGGGCTCAGGGAAGTCTGCACACTTAGATCTGGGGAGTATGGACACTGGGATCTGGGAATTGTGAACACTGGGATCAGGGGAGTGTGAACATTGAGATCCATGGAGTGTGCGCACCGGGATGTGGGGAGAGTGGAGGGTGTACTCTTTGGAGTGTGGACACTGGAGTCTGGGGACTGTGCACAATGGGATCTAGGGAGTGTGTACATTGGCATCTGGGGAATGTGGACAATGGACTCTGTGGATTATGGACAGTGGGATCTTGGTAGTGAATACACTGGAGTCTGGGAAGTGTTGACATTGCTCGGTGGAGTTTGGACGCTGGGAATTGGGGTCTATGGACAGTGGGTCTGAGGAAAGTGCACCTAGGGATCTGGGGAGTGTGGACCCTAAGATCAGAGATGTGTACACACTGGACTCTGGGTAGTGTGCACACTGGTATCGGAGCAGTGTGGCCACTGGATCTGGGTATTGTGCACATTGGATCTGGGGAGTGTGGACACTGTGCTCTGTTGGGTGTGGCCACTGGCATCTGGGGCGTCTGAACACTACACTCTGCGGAGTGTGGACACTGGTGTCTGGGATGTGTGGACACTGTGATTAGTGAGGACACTAAGATCTTGAGAATGTGGGCACCTGAGTCCATGCACTGTGGACACTGAAGCATGGGGAGTGTGGACAATGGGATGTAGGGAGTGTGGACACTGGGAATTGGGGAGTATGGACCCTAGATCAGGATTTTGTATACACTGCAATTTATGGAGTCTGGATACTGGGGTGTTGGGAGTTGGGACATTGTACTATTTGCCATATTGACACTGGGATATGGGGAGTGTGGGACCTGGGATCAGAGAAGTGGGCACACTGGACTGTGGGTAGTGTGCACACTGTGATCTGAGAGGGTGGACACTAGGATCTGAGAGGGTGGACACTGGGATTGGAGGAATGTGCTCACTGAGATCGAGGGAGTGTGAATCCTGAAATCTGAGTGTGGACACTGGGATCTGGGGAGAGTGGACACTGGTACCAGTGGAGTTTGGACACTGGTATAAGGGGTTGTGAACTCTGGGTTGGGGGAAGTTTGAACACTGGGATCTGGGGAATGTGGACATTGGGTTCTGGGAAATTGGACACTGGGATCTGGGCAGTGGGGCACTGGAATCTTTGGAGTCGATGCTGGGATGTTGGGAGTTTGCACACTGCTTTCTTTGGAGTGTTGACACTTGGATATGGAGAGTGTGGAACAAGGAATTATAGGACTGTGCACACTGGACTCTGGATTGTGTGGATACAGGGATCTGGGAGGGTACACCATGGGATCCTGGGTAGTTTGGACACAGTGATTTGGAGAGTGTGGACATGGGGATCTGGGAGTGTGGACACTGGGAACACTGGAGTTGGAAACTGGATGGGGGATTGTGCACACTGGGATATGGCAAGTGTGGACACTGTGATCTGGGCAGTGTGGACACTGGAACCTATGGAGTCTGGATATTCGGATGTAGGGAGTTTGGACATTGTACTCTTTTGGGTGTAACATTTGATATAGGGAGTGTGGAACCTGGGATCAGAGGAGTGTGCACACTGGACTCTGGGTAGTGTGCTCACTGGGATCTGGCTTGGTGGACACTGGGATCTGAGGAGTGTGGACACTGGGATCGGGAAAGTGTGGACACAGGAATCTGGGATTGTGGAAACTGGGATAGCGGGATGTGAACAATGGGATTGGGGAGTATATACCCTGAGATGGGGGAATGTGAACACTAGGATTTGTGGTGTGGGGATATTGGCATCTGGGGAGTGTGGACACTGTGATCTGGGCATTGTGGACACTGGAATCCATGGAGTCAGGATATTGGGATGTGGGGTGTTTGGACACTGTACTCTTTTGGTTGTTAACATTGGGATACAGGGAGTGTGGAACCTGGGCTTAGAGGAGTGTGCACACTGGGATCTGAGGAGTGTGGACACTGAGATCTGGAGAGTGTGGACACAGGAATCTAGTAGAGTGGACAATGAGTTCTATGGAGTTTGGAAACTGGAATAGGGGGATTGTGCACACTGGGATCTGAGGACTGTGGACATTAGGATCTAGAGAGTGAGAAGACAGAGATCTGGGAGTGTGGACACTGGGATCTGGGGATTGTGGACACTGGGAACTGGGGAGTGTGGACACTTGCAATTGACTAATATGGACACGGAGATCTTGGGAGTGTGAACACTAAGATCTTGGGATTGTGGACACGGGGATCTAGAGATTGTGGGATCTCGGGAGTGGGGACACTGGGATCTTGGGAATATGGACACTGATATCTGGGGAGTGTGGATACTGGGATCTGGAATGTGTGGACTCAGAGATCTGTGAGTGTGGATACTGGGATCAGGCCAGAGTGGACCCTGGGATAGGGGGAGAGTGCACAATGGGATCTGGGGAGTTTGAACACTGGGATGGGGGGTATTAATTCTGGATGGGGGAGTATGAACACTGGCATCTTGAGAGTGTGCACATTGAGATCTGGGGAGTGTGGACATTGGAATCTATGGAATCTAGAGTGTGAAGTTTATGGACACTGGGATCTGGGCAATGTGGACACTGGAATCTATGGATTCTGGATATTGGGATGTGGGGATTTTATACACTGTACTACTCTTTGGCATTTTGACACTGGGATATGGGGAGTGTGGAACCTGGGATTACAGGATTGTGCACACTGAACTCTAGGTAGTATGGACACTGGGATCTGGGTGAGTGGGCAATGGGATCTGGGGAGTTTTGACACTGTGATCTGGAAAGTGTAGACACGGGAGTCTGGGAGTGTGGACAGTGGCATCTGGGTAGTGTGGACACTGTTTTCTGGTGAGTATGGACCTGGACACAGAGATCTTGGGAGCATGGACACTGCACTCTGGGGAGTGTGAAGAATGATATCTGGGAGGTGTGGACACTGGGATCTGGGGAGTTTGGATACTGACATCTGGAAAGTGTGGACTGGGGGATCTGGCAGTGTGGATACTGGGATATTGGGAGTGTGGACACTGGGATAGAGGAGTGTGCACACTGGGATCTGGGTGGTGTGGACACGGATCTGTGGACTGTGGAGACTGGGATCTGAGAGAGTGTGGACACTGGGATCTAGAGAATGTGGACACTTGGATCTGGGCAATGTGGATCCTAGTGTGTTGGGAGTGTAGACACTGGACTCTGTGAATCCTCTGCACTGGATCTGGAGAGTTTGGACACAGGTATCAGGAGTGTGTGGACACTGGACCTTGTTTATTGTGGACACTTGGATCTTGGGAGTAAGAACATTGGATTCTGCTGAGTGAAGACACTGTGCTCTGTGGCGTGTGGACACTGGGAATTGGTTGTGTGGAAAGTGGGTCTAAGGAATATGCACCCAGGAATCTGGGGAGTGTGGGCTCTGGGATCAGCGGATGTGCACACTGGATTCTGGGTAGTGTGTACACTGGGATCTGGGAAATGTGAACATTGGATCTGGGGAGAGTGGACATTGTGCTCTGTGGGATATGGCCACTAGCATCTGGGGAGTCGGCACACTGCACTCTGGGGAGTGTCTACACTGGTATCTGGGAGTGTGGACACTGGTATCTGGGAGTGTGAACACCAGGCTGTGATTACTGAGAACACTTAAGATCTGGTAATGTGGACACTTGAGTCCATGGGCTGTGGACGCTGAGAGATGGGGAGTGTGGACACTGGGATCTTGGCAAGGTGGACACTGAGATTGGGGGAGTGTGGACCCTGGATCTGGGCAGTGTGGAGAGTGGGATCTATGGAGTCTGGATACTGGGATGAGGACACTGGGATATGACAAGTGTGGATCCTGGAATAGAATTGTGTACATACTCAACTCTGGGTAATGTGCGCACTGGGACTTTGGAGGGTGGACACTGGATTTGGGGTGTGTGGGCACTGGGATCTGGGGAGTTTGTACACTGGTAGAGGGAGTGTGTGAACACTGGGATCTGGGGAGTATGGACCTTGGGATCTGGGGAGTATGGATACTAGATCTTCGGAATGTGGTCACTAGGATCTGGGGAGTGTGGACATTAGGATCTTGGGAGTGTGGTCAATGAGATCTGGGCAGGGGGGACACTGGGATCAGAGGAGAGTGCACACAGGGATCTGGGAATGTGGAAACTGGGACCTGGGAAGTGTGGACAATGGAAATGTGGACACTGGGATCAGGGGTATGTGAACACTGGGATCTGGAGGGTGTGGATACTGGGATCTGGAGAGTGTGGACACTGTGACCTTGGAGGTGTTGGCACTGGGCTCTAGGGAGTGTGGACACTGGAATATTAGGAATGTGGACACTGGCTTGTTGGGAGTGTGGAGACTGGGATCTGGGCAATGTAGCCTCGGATGTTGGGAAGGTGGACACTGAACTCTGTGTATTGTGGATACTGGGATCTGTGGGGTGTGGACACGCATCTGGGGAGTCTTCACAAAGCACTAGGCAGTGTGGACAGTGGAATCTATGGAGTCTGGATACTGGGATGTGGGGAGTTTGGACACTGTATTCTTTGGAGTGTTGACACTGGAATAAAAGGAGTGTGGAACCTGGGTTCAGAGAAGTGTGCACATTGGACTGTCGATAGTGTTCACACTGGGATCTGAGGAGTGTGGACACTGTTGATCTGGAGAGGGTGGACATGGAGTCTGCGAGTATGGACATTTGAATCTGGGGATTTGAACACTGTTATAGGGGGAGTGTGTACACTAGAATCAGGAGAGTGTGGACATTGGGATCTGGGAAGTGTGGACACTGGGATCTTGGAAATTTGGACACTGGGAAATGGGGTCTGTGCTGGGATCTTGGAAGTGTGGTCAATGGGAATGGGGGAGTGTGGACACTGGGATATAGGGAGTGTGCACACTGGAGTCTATGGAGTGTGGGTACTGGGAATTGGGGAGTTTGGACACTGTAACCTTTTGTGTGTTGACACTGAGATATAGGGAGTATGGACACTGGGATCTGAGGAGTGTGCACATTGGACTCTGAGTAGTGTGCACCCTGGTATCTGCTTGTTTGGACACTAAGATCTGGGGAGTGTGGACACTGGGATCTCGGGAGTGAGGACATTGGACTCTGAGGGGTGTGCACCCAGGACTTTGAGGAGTGTGCACATTGGAATCTAGGAGTGTGGACACTGGGATCTCTGAATCTATGGAGTCTGGATACTGGGATATGAAGAGTTTGAACAAGCTACTATTTCGAGTATGGACACTGTGATATGGAGAGTGTGAACCATGGGATTTGAGGAGTGTGCACACTGGTCACTGGGTAATGTGCACACTGTGATCTGGAGTGTGGACACTGGAATCTGGGGAGTGTGGACACTGGGATAGGGGGAGTGTGCCTACTGGATTGGGGTTCAGTGAACACTGGGATCTTGGAAGTGTGGACACTGGGATGTTGGGAGTTTGGACACTGCGATTTTGGAGGTGTGGACACTGGGATCTGGGGAGGATAGGCACTGGGATCTGGCAGTTTGGACACTTGGATCATGGAAGTCTGGACACTTGGATCTGGGGAGTATGGACACTGGGATCTGGGGATTGTGAACACTGGGATCAGGGGAGTGTGAACATTGGGATCCGGGGAGTGTGGACACTGGGATGTGGGGAGTGTGGATGGTGTACTCTTTGGAGTGTGGACACTGGAGTCTGGAGACTGTGCACACTGGAATCTAGGAAGTGTGGACACAGTTCTGTGGGGTGTGTACACTGGGAATTTGGTTGTGTGGACAGTGGGTCTGAGGAAAGTGCACCCAGTGATCTGGGGAGTGTGGACACTAGGATCAGAGGAGTGTGCACACTGGATTCTTGGTAGTGTCTACACTGATATCTGAGCAATGTGGCCCCAGGGATCTGGGTATTGTGCACATCGGATCTGGGGAGTGTGGACACTGTGCCCTGTGGGATGTGTCCACTGGCATCTGGGAAGTCAGCACACTGCACTCTAGGGAGTGTGTACCCTGGTATCTGGGGAGTGTGGGCACTTTGATTAGTGAGGACACTAAAATCTGGGGAATGTGGACACTTGTGTCTATGCACTATGGACACTGAAGCATGGGGAGTGTGGACACTGGGATCCAGGGAGGGTGGACACTGGTATCTGGGGAATTTGGACTCGGGATTTGGGCAGTGTATACACTGCAATCTATGGAGTCTGGATACTAGGATATGGGGAGATGGGACACTGTACTGTTTGCAGTGTTGACACTGGGATATGGGGAGTGTGGAACCTGGGAACAGAGAAGTGGGCACACTGAACTGTGGGTAGTGTGCAAACTGGGATCTAGGTTGGTGGACACTGGGATGTGAGGAGTGTGGACACTAGGATTTGGAGAGTGTGGACACAGGAATCTGGGAGTGTGGACACTGGGATAGGAAAAGTGTGAATAATCTGAACAAGGGAGTGTGTGCCCTGGGATCAGGGGAATGTGAACACTGGGATGTGTGGTGTGGGGACATTGGCATCTGTTGATTGTGGACAATGTGATCTGGGCAGTTTGGAAACTAGAATCTATGGAATCTGGATATTGGAATATGAGGAGTTTGGATACTGTACTCTTTTGGGTGTTAACCTTGGGATCTGGGGAGTGTGAACATTGGATCTGGGGAGTGTGGACATTCTGCTCTGTGGGATATGGCCACTGCCATCTGGGGAGTCTGCACACTGCACTCTGGGGAGTGTCTACACTGGTATCTGGGAGTGTGAACACCGGGCTGTGATTACTGAGGACACTAAGATCTGGTAATGTGGACACTTGAGTCCATGGGCTGCGGATGCTGAGAGATGGGGAGTGTGGACACTGGGATCTTGGGAGGGCGGACACTGAGATTGGAGGAGTGTGGACCCTGGATCTGGGCAATGTGGACACTGGAATCTATGGAGTATGGATACTGGGATGTGGACACGGGGATATGAGAAGTGTGGATTCTGGGATAAAGGAGTGTACACACTGAACTCTGGGTAATGTGCACACTGGGATCTCGGAGGGTGGACACTGTATTGGGGTTTGTGGACCCTGGGATCTGGGGATTTTGTACACTGGTATAGGGAGAGTGTGAACACTGGGATCTGGGGAGTATGGACATTGGGATCTGGGGACTGTGGACACTAGATTTTGGGAGTGTGGTCACTAGGATCTGGGGAGTATGGACACCGGGATCAGAGGAGCGTGTACACAGGGATCTGGGAGTGTGGACACTGGGACCTGGGGAGTGTGGACACTGGGAGTATGGGCACTGGGATCAGGGGAATGTGAACACTGGGATCTGGAGAGTGTGGATACTGGGATCTGGGGTGTGTGGACACAGGGATCTTGGAGTGTGGACACTGGGAGTGTGGAAACTGGGATCAGGGGAATGTGAACACTGGGATCTAGAGGGTGTGGATACTCTGATCTGGGAAGTGTGGACACTGGGATCTTGGGAGTGTGGACTCGGTTATAGGGAGGGTGGACACTGAAATATTAGCAATGTGGACAGTGTGTTGTTGGGAGTGTGGACACTTGGATGTGGGCAATGTGGATCCTGGGATGTTGGGAATGTGGACACTGGACTCTGTGTATTTTGGACACTGGGATCTGGCGAGTGTGGACACATGGATCTGGGAGTGTGGACATGGGATCTGGGAAGTTTTACACTGATATATGAGGAGTTTGAACACTGGAATGTGGGGAGTGTGGACATTGGGATCTGTGGAGTGTGTACACTGGGATAGGGAGTACACTTGGGAGTGTGTACTCTTGGATATGGGGAGTGTAGACACTGAGATAGGGAGATGTGTACACTGGGATAGGGGAGCGTGAACATTGGGATCAGGAGAATATGGACATTGTGATCTAGGGAGTGTGGACACTGCTCTGTGGGGTGTGGACACTGTGCTCTGTCGGGTTTGGACACTGGAGTCTGGGGAGTCTTCACACTGCACTCTGGGGAATGTGTACAGTGGAATCTATGGAGTCTGGATACTGGGATGTGAAGAGTTTGGACACTGTACTCTTTGGACTGTTGACACTGGGATCGAGGGAGTGTGGACCCTGGATCTGGGAAGTGTATACACTGCAATCTGTGGAGTCTGGATACTTGGATATGGGGAGTTGGGACACTAATCTTTGCAGAGTGACACTGGGATATGTGGAGTGTAGAACCTAGGATCAGAGAAGTGGGCACACTGGAATGTGGGTAGTGTGCACACAGGTATCTGAGAGCATGGACAATGGGATCTGGGGAGAGTGGACACTGCTACCTGGAGAGTTTGGACACTGGTATACTTGATGTATGAACTCTGGGTTAGGGGGTTTATGAACAGTGGGATCTGGGGAATGTGGACATTGGGGGATAATTGGACACTGGGATCTGGGCAGTGTGGGCACTGGAATTTTTGGAGTCTGGATACTGGGATGTGGAGAGTTTGCACCCTATTTCCTTTGGAGTGTTGACACTTGAATATGGGGAGTGTGGAACCTGGGATTATAGGAGTGTGCACACTGGACTCTGGATAGTGTGTAAACAGGAAACTGGGAGGGTACACAATGGGATCCGGGGAGTATGGACACTGATTTGAAGAGTGTGGACATGGGGATCTGGGAGTGTGAGCACTAGGATCTATGGAGTTGGAAACTGGAATAGGGGGATTGTGCACAATGGGATGTGGGGAGTGTGGACACTGGGACCTGGGCAGTGTGGACACTGTAATCTATGGAGTCTGAATACCTGAATATGGGGAGTTTTGACACTGTACTCTTTGTGGTATTGACACAGGGATATGGGGTGTGTGGAACCTGGAATCAGAGGAGTGTGCACACTGTACTCTGGGTAGTGTGCACACTGGGATCTGGGTTGGTGAACACTAGCATCTGAGAAGTGTGGACACTGGGATCTGGAGTGTGTGGCCACAGGAATCTGGGAGTGTGTTACTGCGATTAGGGGAGTGTAAACAATGGGAACTGGGGAGTGTGTAACCTGGGATGGGGTAATGTGAACATTGGGATCTGTGCTGTGGGAACATTGGCATCTGGGGTGTATGGACACTTCAATCTGGACAGTGTGAACACTGGAATCTATGGAGTCTGGATATTGGGATATGGGGAGTTTGGACACTGTTCTATTTGGGTGTTAACCTTGGGATATGGAGAGTTTGGACCTGGGATCAGAGGAGTGTACACACTGGACTCTGGGTAGTATGCACACTGGGAATTGGGTTGTGTGGACGCTGAAATCTGGTGAGTGTGCACCTGTGGATCTGGGTAGTGTGGACCCTAGATCCAGAAGAGTGTATATACTGGACTCTGAGTAATGTGCACACTGGTATCTGAGCAATGTGGACACTGGGATTTGGGAAGTGTGGACTCGGGTATCTGGGAGTGTGGATACTGGGATCAGGACAATGTGGACACTGGGATAGGGTGAGTGTGCACACTGGGATCTGGGGATTGTGGACACTAGGAGATGGAGAGTGTGAACATTGGATCTGGGGAATATGGGCACTGTGCTCAGTGGGGTGTGGACACCAGCATCAGGTAGTCTACACACTGAACTGGATAATGGTATCAGGGGAGTGAAGACACTGATTATTAAGGACACTAAGATCTGGAGAATGTGGACACTTAAGTCCATGGACTGTGGACACTGAAGTGTGGGGAGTGTGGACACTGGGATCTTGGGTGGGTGGACATGGGATTTGGGCAGTGTGGACACTGGAATCTATGGAGTATGCATACTGGGATGTGGGGCGTTTGGACACTGTATTCTTTGGAATGGTGACACTGGGATTTTGGGGAGTTTGGATCCTGGGATCATAGGACGGTTCACACTGGACTCTGGGTAGTGTGCACACTGGGATCTGGGTTGGTTGACACTGGGATCTGAGGAGTGTGGACACTGGGATCTGGAGAGTGTGGACACGGGGGTCTGGGAGTGTGGACAATGGTATAGAGGGAGTATGAACAATGGGAACTGGGGAGTGTGTACCCTGGGATCAGGGAAATGTGAACACTGGGATCTGTGGTGTGGGGTCATTGTCATCTGGAGAGTGTGGATACTGTGGTCTTGGCAATGTAGACACTGGAATCTATGGAGTCTGTATATTGGGCTGTGGGTAGTCTGGACACTCTACTCTTTTGGTTGTTAACATTGGGATATGGAGAGTGTGGAACCTGGGATTACAGGAGTGTGCACACTGGACTCTGGGTAGTATGCATACCGGAAATTGGGTTGTGTGTAAACTGCTATCTGGGGAGTGTGCACCCTGGGATCTTGATAGTGTGGACCCTGGGTTCAGAAGAGTGTGCACACTGGACTCTGGGAAGTGTGCAGATTGGGATCTGAGCAGTGTGGACACTGGGATACGGGGAGTGTGAACACTGGATCTGGGGAGTATGTACTCTGTGCTCGGCGGGGTGTGGACACAGGCATCTGGGGATTCTGCATACTGAACTCTGGGTAGTGTGGATAATGGCATCGGGGAGTGAAGACACTGTGATTAGTGAGGTCACTAAGATCTAGGGAATGTGGACACTTGAGTGCATGGACTGTGGACACTGAAGTGTGGAGAGTGTGGACACTGGGATCTTGGGAGGGTGGACACTGGGATTTGGGCAGTATGGACACTGGAATCTATAGAGTGTGGATACTGAGATGTGGGGAGTTTGCACACTGTATTCTTTGGAATGTTGACACTGGGTTATGGGGAGTGTGGATCCTGGGATCAGCAGAGGGTGCACACTGGACTCTGTGAATTGTGGACACTGGGATCTGGAGAGTTTGGACACTGGTATCTGGTTGGAACGTGGATACTGGACCTTGTGGATTGTGGACACTGGGATCTTGCGAGTAAGAACATTGGACTCTGCTGAGTGTGGACACTGTGTTCTGTGGGGTGTGCACACTTGGAATTGGGTTGTGTGGAAACTGGGTCTGAGGACTGTGCACCCAGGAATCTGGGGAGTGTGGACTCTGGGATCAGAGGAGTGTGCACACTGGACTCGGGGTGGTGTGCACAGTGGGATCTGGGGAGTGTGGACATTGTGCTCTATGGTATATGGCCACTGGCATGTGGGGAGTCTGCACACTGTACTCTGAGCAGTGTGTACACTTGTATCTGGGAGTGTGCACACTAGGATCTTGGGATTGTGGACACTGGGATCTCGGGAGTGTGGACACTGGCATCTCGGGAGTATGGACACTGGGATCCTGGGAATGTGGACACTGATATCTGGGGAGTGTGGATACCGTGATCTGGAAAGTGTGGACTAGGGGATCTGTGAGTGTGGATACTGGGATCAGGGCAGTGTGGACACTGGGATAGTGGGAGCATGCACACTGGGATCTGGGAAGTGTGGACACTGGGATAGGGGGAGTATAATCTCTGAATGGGGGAGTATGAACAGTGGGATCTTGGGAGTGTGGACATTGAGATCTGGGGAGTTTGGACACTGGAATCTATGGATTCTGGGGTGTCAGGAGTATGGACACTGGGATCTGAGCAGTGTGGACACTGGAATGAATGGATTCTGGATACTAGGATATGGGGATTTGGGACACTGTACTGTTTTCAGTGATGACACTGGGATATGGGGAGTGTGGAACCTGGGATCAGAGAAGTATTCACACTCAACTGTGGGTAGTGTGCACACTGGAATCTGAGACGGTGGACACTGGGATCTGTGGAGTGTGGACACTGGCATCTGAGGAGTGTGTGCACTGGGATAGGGGGAATGTGCTCCCTGGGATGGAGGGAGTGTGAATCCTGAAATCTGAGGAGTGTGGACATTGGTATCTGGGGAGAGTGGACCCAGGAACATGGGGAGTTTGGACACTGGTATAGGGGATGTATGAACTCTGGGTTTGGGGAAGTATGAACACTGGAATCCTGGGAATGTGGACATAGGGATCTGGGGAATTGGACACTGGGATCTGGGCAGTGTGGGCACTGGTTTTGGGTGTTAACATTGGGATATGGGGAATTTGGATCCTGGGATCAGAGGAAGGTGCACACTGTACTCTGAGTTGTGGGAACACTGGAATATGGGAGTGTGGTCACTGTGATCTGGAGAGGTTGGACTCGGGGAACCGGGAGTGTGAACACTGGGATCTATGGAGTTTGGAAACAGGAATAGTGGAATTGTGCACCCTGGGATCTGGGGAATGTGGACACTGGAATCTGGAGAGTGAGAAGATGGAGATCTGGGAGTGTGAACACTAGGATCTTGGGATTGTGGACACTGGGATCTAGAGAGAGTAGACACTGTGATCTGGGAAGTGGGGACACTGGGATTTGGGGAATGTGGACACTGATATCTGGGGAGTGTGGATACTGGGATCTGGAAAGTGTGGACTCGTGGATCTGGAGTGTGGATACTGGGATCAGGGAAGTGTGGACACTGGGATAGGGGGAGTGTGCACATTGGGATCTGGGTAGTGTGGACACTGGGATTTTAGGAGTGTGGACATGGAGTTCTGGGTAGTGTGGACATTGGAATCTATGGATTCTGGATACTGGGATGTGGGGAGTCTGGACACTGTACTATTTTTGGAGTGTTGACACTGGGATATGGGGAGTTTGGAACCTGGAATTACAGGAGTGTGCACACTGAACTCTGGGCACTATGGACACTGGGATCTGGGTGGGTGGACAATGGGATCTGGGGAGATTGGACACTGTGTTCTGGAGAGTTTGGACATGGGGTTCTGGGAGTGTGGATACTGGGTTCTGGGGAGTACAGACACTGGATTCTGGGGCGTGTGGACACTAGAATCTATTTGATACTGGTGAGTGTGAACAATGATATCTGGGAAGTGTGGACACTGGGATCTAGGGAGTGTGGATACTGACATCTGAAGTGTGATCTCGGGGATCTGGCAGTGTGGATACTGGGATCTCGGGATTGTGGACACTGGGATTGGGGAGTGTGCACACTGGGATCTGAGGAGTATGGACACTAGGATCTGTAGACTGTGGACACTTGGATCTGGGCAATGTGGATACAAGGATGTTGGGAGGGTAGACACCAGACCCTGAATCATGGGCACTGGGATCTGGAGAGTTTGGACAGTGGTATCTGGGGAGTATGTACACTGGACCTTGTGGATTGTTGACACTGGGATCTTGGGAGTAAGAACATTGGACTCTGCTGAGTGTGGACACTGTGCTCTGTTGGGTGTGGACACTGGGAATTGGATTGTATGGAAACTGGGTCTGAGGAATGTGCATCCAGGAATCTGCACATTGGACTCTGGGTAGTGTGCACACTGGGATCTGAGGAGTGTGAACATTCGATCTGGGGAGTGTGGACATTGTACTCTGTGAGATATGGTCACTGGCATCTTGGGAGTCTGCACACAGCACTCTGAGAAGTGTGTACATTGCTATCTGGGAGTGTGGACCCTCGTATCTGGAAGTGTGGACACCAGACTGTGATTACTGAGGACACTAAGATCTGATAATATGGACACTTGAGGCCATTTACTTTGGACACTGAGACATGGGATGTGTGGACAATGGGATTGTGGGTGGGTGGACACTGAGATCGGGGGAGTGTGGACCCTGGATCTGGGCAGTGTGGACACCGGAATCTATGGAGTCTGGATACTGGGATGTGGACACTGGGATATGAGAAGTATGGATCCTGGTATATAGGAGTGTACACACTGATCTCTGGGTAATGTGCACACTGGTATCTTTGAGGGTGGACACTGGATTTGAGGCATATCAACACTGGGGTCTGGGGAGTTTGTACACTGGTATAGGGAGAGTGTGAACACTGGTATCTGGTCTTATGAACATTGGGATCGGGGGATTGTGGACACTAGAACTTGGGGTGTGGTCACTAGTATCTGGGGAGTGTGGACACTGGAATATTGGGAGTGTGGTCGATGGGATCTGGGAAGTGGGGACACTGGGAACAGAGGAGAGTGTACACAGGGATCTGGGAGTGTGAACACTGGTACCTGGGGAGTGTGGACACTGGGAGTGTGGACACTGAGATCAGGGGAATGTGAACACTGGGATCTGAGAGTTTGTATACTGGGATCTGGGGAGTGTGGACACTGGGTTCTAGGGAGTGTGGACACTGGAATATTAGGAATGTGGACACTGGGTTGTTGGGATTGTGGACACTGGGATCTGGGCAATGTGGATCCTAGGATGTTGGGAATGTGGACACTGGATTCTGTGTATTGTGGACACTTGGATCTGGGGAGTATGAACACTGGGATCGGAGGAGTATGAACATTGGTTTCATGTGCAGTATGGATACTGGGAAGTGGAGAGGTTGGACACTGTAACCTTTGGAGTGTTGACACTGAGTTATGGGGAGTATGGACCCTGGGATCTGAGGAATGTGCACATTGTACTATGAGTTGTGTGCACCCTAGGATCTGGGATTTTGGACACGAGAATCTTGGGAGTGTGGACACTGGCATATCAGGAGTGAGGACATTGGACTCTGAGGAGTATGCACCCTGGATGATGAGGTGTGTGCACAGTGGCATCTAGGAGTGTGGACACTGGGATCTCTGAATCTATGGAGTCTGGATACTGGGATATGAGGAGTTTGGACAGTCTACTCTTTCGAGTGTGGATATTATATGGGACTGTGGACCATGGGATTTGAGGAGTGTGCACACTGGTCTCTGGGTAATGTGCACACTGTGATGTGGGAGTGTGGACACTGGGATCTGGGGAGTGTGGACACTGGGAAAGGGGTTGTGTAGGCACTTGGATCGGGGTTCTCTGAACACTGAGATCTTGGGAGTGTGGACACTGGGATCTTGGGAGTGTGGACACTTGGAGCTTGGGAGTGTGGACACTGAGCTGTTGGGAGTATGGACACTAGACTCTGTAGTGTGTACACTGTTATCAGAGCAGTGTGGCCATTGGGATATGAGTATTGTGCACATTGGTTCCTGGGAATATGGACAGTATGCTCAGTGGGGTGTGGCCACAGGCATCTGGGGAGTCTGCGCACTGCATTCTGTGGAGTGTGGACACTGGTATCTGGGGAGTGTGGACACTGTGATTAGTGAGGACACTAAGATCTGGGGAATATGGACACTTGAGTCCATGCACTGTGGACACTGAAGCATGGGGAGTGTGGACACTGGGATCTGGGGAGTGTGGACACTGGGATCTAGGTAGTGTGGAAACTGGGAACGGGGGAGGATAGACCCTGGATCTGGGCAAGGTAGACATTGCAATCTATGGAGTCTGGATACTGGGATATGGGGAGTTGGGACACTGTACTCTTTGCAGTGTTGACACTAGGATATGGAGAGTGTGGAACCTGGGATGAGAGAAGTGTGCGCACTTGACTGTGGGTAGTGTAGACACTGGGATCTGAGAGGGTGGACGCTGGGATCTGGGGAGTATGGACACTGGCATCTGGGAAATTTGGACACTGGGATAGGGGGAATGTGCTCCCTGGGATGGAGGGAGTGTGAATCCTGAAATCTGAGGAGTGTGGACACTAGTATTTGGGGAGTGTGGACACTGGTACCTGGGGAGTTTGGACACTGGTATAGGGGATGTATGAACTCTGGGTTTGGGGGAGTATGAACACTGGGATCTAGGAAATGTGGAGATTGGGATCTGGGGAATTGGACACTATGAGATGGGCAGTGTGGGCACTGGAATTTTTGAAGTCTGGATACTGGGATATAGGGAGTTTGCACACTGTTTTCTTGGGAGTGTTGACACTTGGATATGGGGAGTGTGGAACCTGGGATTATAGGAGTGTGCACACTGGACTCTGGATAGGGTGGATACAGGGATCTGGGAGTGTACACCATGGGATCCGGGGATTTGGACACTGTGATTTGGAGAGTGTGAACATGGGGATCTGGGAGTGTGGACACTGGGATCTATGGAGTTGGAAACTGGAATATTGGGATTGTGCACACTGGGATCTGGGGAGTGTGGACACTGGGATCTGGGCCTTGTGGACATTGGAATTTATGGAGTCAGTATACTCAGATATGGGGAGTTTGGACACTGTACTCTTTGGAGTGTTGACACTAGGATATGGGGAGTGTGGAACCTGGGATCAGAGGAGTGTGCACACTGGATTCTGAGTAGTATGCACACTGAGAATTGTGTTGTGTGGACACTGGGATCAGGGGAGTGTGCACCCAGGCATCTGGATAGTGTGGAACCTGGGTTCAGAAAAGAATGCATACTGGACTCTGGGTAGTGTTCACACTGGTATCTGAGCAGTATGGACACTGGGAGATGAGGAGTGTGAACATTAGATCTGTGGATTATGGACACTGAGCTCAGTGGGGTGTGGACACCGGCATCTGGGGAGTCTGCAATTGAACTCTAGGTAGTGTGGATAATGGTTTCAAGGGAATGAAGACACTGTGATTACTGAGGACACTAAGCTCTGGGGAATTTAACACTTGAGTCCATGGACTGTGGAGACTGAAGCATGGGGAGTGTGAACACTGGGATCTTGGGTGCATGGACACTGGGATTTGGGAAGTGTGGCCACTAGAATCTATGGAGTCTGGATACTGGGCTGTGGGGAGGAGGTTGGACACTGTACTCTTTTGGATGTTAACATTGGGATATGGAGAGTTGGGAACCTTGATCAGAGGAGTGTGCACACTGGACTCTGGGTAGTATGCACACTGGGAATTGGGTTGTGTGTAAACTGGGATCTGGGGAGTGTGCACTCAGGCATCTTGGTAGTGTAGACCCTGGGTTCAGAAGAGTGTGCACACTGGACTCTGTGTAGTGTGCAGATTGGGATCTGAGCAGTGTGGACACTGGTATGTGGGGAGTGTGAACACTGGATCTGGGGATTATGGAGACTGTGCTCGGTGGGGTGTGAACACTGGCATCTGGGAATTCTGCACACTGAACTCTGGGTAGTGTGGATAATGGTATCAGGGTAGTGAAGACAATGATTAGTGAGGTCACTAAGATCTGGGGAATGTGGTCATTTGAGTCCATGGACTGTGGACACTGAAGCGTGGAGAGTGTGGACACTGGGATCTTGGGAGGGTGGACACTGGGATTTGGCCAGTGTCAACACTGGAATCTATGGAGTGTGGTTACCGGGATGTGGGGAGTTTGGACACTGTATTCTTTGGAATGTTGACACTGGGATAGGAGGAGTGGATCCTGGGATCAGAGGAGGGTGCACACTGGACTCTGAGTCATGTGAACACTTGGATGTAGGAGGGTGGGCACTGGGATCTGAAGAGGGTGGACACAGGGAACTGGGAGTGTGTACACTCACATCTGGGGATTGTGGACACTGGGATCTGGGAACTGTGGACACTTGGAATTGGGTGATGTGGACAATGGGATCTTGGGAGTGTGAAAACTAGGATCTTGGGATTGTGCATACTGGGATCTAGGGAGTGTGGACACTAGGATCTCAGGCATGGGGACACTGAGATCTTAGGAAGGTGGACACTGATATCTGGGAGTGTGGATACTGGGATCTGGAAAGTGTGTTCTCAGGGAACTGGGAGTGTGGATACTAGGATTAGGACAGTGTGGACACTGGGATAGGGGGAGTGTGGACACTTGGAATGGGGTAATGTGGACACTGGGATCTTGGGAGTGTGAAGACTAGGATCTTGGTATTGTGGACACTGGGATCTAGGGAGTGTGGACACTGAGATCTTGGGAGTAGGGACACTGGGATCTTGGGCATGTGGACACTGATACCTGGGGAGTGTGGATACTGGGATCTGGAAAGTGTGGACTCGGGGATCTGAGAGTGTGGATACTGGGATCAGGGCAGTGTGGACACTGGGATGGGGGAGTGTGCACACTGGGATCTGAGGAGTGTGAACACTGGGATAGGGGAATATTAACTTTGAATGGAGGGAATATGAACACTGGGATCTTGGGAGTGTGCACATTGAAAACTGGGGAGTGTGGACACTGGAATCTATGGGATCTGGGGTGTGGGGAGTATGGACACTGGGATCTGGGCAGTGTGAACACTGGAATCTATGGATTCTGGATAATGGGATGTGGGGAGTTTGGACACTACTACTTTTTGGAGTATTGACACTGGGATTTGGTGAGTGTGGAACCTGGGATTACAGGAGTGTGCACACTGAACTCTGGGTAGTTTGGACACTGAGATCTGAGTGGGTGGACAATGGGATTTGGGGATATTGGACACTGGCATCTGGAGAGCGTGGACATGGGGATCTGGGAGTGTGGATACTGGGATCTGGGGAGTGTGCACACTGGGCTCTATGGAGTCTAGATACTGGTAAGTGGGGAGTTTGGACACTATAACCTTTGGAGTGTTGCCACTAAGATATGGGAAATATGGACCCTGGGATCTGAGGACTGTGCAGATTGAACTCTGAGTAGTGTGCCCCCTGGGATCTGGGAGTTTAGACACCGGGATCTGGGGAGTGTGGACACTGGGTTCTGTGGAGTATGAACACTGGAATCTGGGGAATGTGGGCACTGGGATCTAGTCAATGTGGACACTGGACTCGGGAGTGTGAACAATGACATCTTGGAAGTGTGCGTGGACACTGGGATCTGGGGAGTGTGGATATGGACATCTGGAGAGTGTGGACTTGGGGATCTAGCAGTGTGGACACTGGGATCTTGGGAGCGTGGACACTGGGATAGGGGAGTGTGTACACTGGGATCTGTGGACTGTGAACACTGGATCTGGAGAGTGTGGACACTGGGATCTTAAAAGTGTGGACACTTGGAGCTGGACAATGTGGATCCTAGGATGTTGGGAGTGTAGATACCAGACTCTGTGAATCGTGGACACTGGGATCTCGAGAGTTTGGACACTGGTATCTGGGGAGTGTGTACACTGGACTTTGTGGATTGTGGACACTGGGATCTTGGGAGTAAGAACATTGGACTCTGCTGAGTCTAGACACTGTGCTCTGTGGATTGTGAACACTGGGAATTGTGTTGTGTGGAAACTGGGTCTGAGGGATCTGGGGAATGTGGACTTTCTCCCCAGGAATCTGGAGAATGTGGACTCTGGGATAGAGGAGTATGCACACTGGACTCTGGGTAGTGTGCAAACTGGGATCTGGGGAGTGTGAATATTGGATCTGGGGAGTATGGACATTGTGGTCTGTGAGATATGGCCACCAGCATCTGAGGAGTCTACACACTGAATTCTGGGAAGTGTGTACACTGGTATCTGGGAATGTGGACACTCATATAGGGGAGTGTGGACATCGGACTGTGATTACTGAGGACACTAAGATCTAGTAATATGAACACTTGAGTTCATGGACTGTGGACACTGAGACATGGGGAATTTGGACACTGGGATCTTGGGAGGCTGGACACTGAAATCGGGGGAGTGTGGAACCTGGATCTGGGGGGTGTGGACACTGGAATCTATGGAGTCTGGATACTAGGATATGGACACTGGGATATGAGAAGTGTTGATCATGGGATAGAGGAGTGTACACACTGAACTCTTGGTATTGTCTAAACTTGGACCTTGGAGGGTAGACACTGGGTTTGGGGTGTGTGGACACTTGGATCTAGGGGGTTTGTACACTGGTATAGGGAAACTGTGACCACTTGTGATCTTGGGAGTATGGACATTGGGATCTGGGAAGTGTAGACACTAGATTTTGGGAGTATGGTCACTAGGATCTGGAGAGTGTTGACACAGGGACTTGGGAGTGTGTACACTGGGATATGGGGATTGTGGACAGTGGGGTCAGGGGAGTGTGTACACTGTGAATGGGGGAGATTGAACATTTGGAACTTGGGGGTGTGCACACTGGAGTCTATGGTGTCTGGATACTGGGAAGTGGGGAGTTTGGACACTGTAACCTTTGGTGTGTTGACACTGAGATATGAGGAGTATGGACCCTGGGATCTGAGGAGTGTGCACATTGGACTCTGAGTAGTGTGCACCCTGGGATCTGCTTGTTTGGACACTAGGATCTGGGGAGTGTGGACACTGGGATCTGGCAGTTTGGACACTTGGATCAGGGAAGTCTGGATACTTGGATCTCGGGAGTATGGACATTGGGATCTGGGGGTTGTGAACACTGGGATCAGGGGAGTGTGAACATTGGGATATGACAAGTGTGGACACCTGGATGTTGGAGTGTGGAGGGTGTACTCTGTGGAGTGTGGACACTGGAGTCTGTGGACTGTGCACACTGGGATCTAGGGAGTGTGCACGATGGACTCTGGATTATGGACACAGGTATCTTGGTAGTGAGGACACTTGACTCTGGGGAGTGTGGACACTGTTCAGTGGGTTATGGACACTGGGAATTGGGTTGTGTGGACTGTGCATCTGAGGAAAGTGCACCCAGAAATCTGGGGATTTTGGACACTAGGATCAGAGGAGTGTGCACACAGGACTCTGGGTAGTGTGTACACTGGTATCTGAGCAGTGTGGCCACTGGGATCTGGTTATTATGCACATTGGATCTGGGTTTTGTGGATACTGTGCTCTCTGGGGTGTGGCCACTGGCATCTGGGGAGTCTGCATACTGTACTCTCGGGAGTGTGGACTCTGGTATCTGAAGAGTGTGGACACTGCGATTAGTGCAGACACTAAGATCTGGGGAATGTGGACACTTGAGTCCATGCACTGTGAACACTAAAGCCTGGGGAGTAGGGACACTAGGATCTAGGGAGGGTGGACACTGGGATCGGGGCATTGTGGACCCTGGATCTGGGCAGTGTAGACACTGCAATCTATGGAGTCTGGATACTGGGATGTGGGGAGTTGGGACACTGTACTGTTTGCAGTTTTGCACTGGGATATTGGGAGTGTTGAACCTGGGATCAGAGAAGTGAGCACACTGTACTGTGGGTAGTGTGCACACTGGGATCTGAGAGAGTGGACACTGTGATCTGGGGAGTGTGGAAACTGGCATCTGGGCAGTGTGTACACTGGGTTAGGGGGAATGTGCTCCCTGGAATCGAGGGAATGTGAATCCTGAAATCTACGGAGTGTGGACACTGGTACCTGGGGAGTTTGCACACTGGTATAGGGGATGTATGAACTCTGGGTTAGGGGGAGTATGAACAGAGGGATCTGGGGAATGTGGATATTGGGATCTGGGGAATTGGACACAGGGATCTGGGCAGTGTGGACATTGGAATCTTTTGAGTCTGGATACTGGGATGTGGGGAGTTTGCACTCTGTTTTCCTTGCAGTGTTGACACTTGGATATGGGGAGTGTGGAACCTGGGATTATAGGAGTGTGCACACTGGACTCTAGATAGTGTTGATACAGGGATATGGGAAGGTACACAATGGGATCCGGGGAGTTTGGACACTGTGAATTAGAGAGTGTGAACATGGGAATATGAGAGTGTGGACACTGGGATCTATGGAGATGGAAACTGGACTAGTGGGATTGTGCACACTGGGATCTGGGGAGTGTAGACACTGGTGTTTGGGCAGTGTGGACACTGGAATCTATGGAGTCTGGACACTGTACGCTTTAGAATGTTGACACGGGGATATGGGGAGTGTGGAACCTGGTAACAGAGGAGTGTACACACTGGACTCTGGGTAGTGCGCACAATGGGATCTGTGTTGGTGGACACTGGGATCTGAGGAGTGTGGAAACAGGTACATGCAGAGTGTGGACACGGGGGTCTGGGAGTGTGGACACTGGGATAGAGGGAGTATGAACAATGGGAACTGGGGAGTGTGTACTGAGGGATCAGGGGAATGTGAACATTGGGATCTGTGGTGTGGGGACATTGTCATCTGGGGAGTGTGGACACTGTGATCTGGGCAGTGTGGACACTGTGCTCTGGGCAGTGTGGACACTGTGCTCTGTGGGGTGTGGACACTGGCATCTGGGGAGTCTTCACACTGCACTCTGGGGAGTGTTGATTCTGGATCTGGGCAGTTTGGACAGTGGAATCTATGGAGTCTTGATACTGGGATGTGGGGAGTTTGGACACTACTCATTGGAGTGTTGACACTGGGATATGGGGAGTGTGGAACCTGGGATTAGACAAGTGTGCACACTCGACTATCGGTAGTGTGCACACTGGGATCTGAGGAGTGTGGACACTGGGATATGGAGAGTGGGGACATGGGGTTCTGCGAGTTTGGACATTAGGATCTGTGGATTCGTACACTGGTGTAGTGAGAGTGTGTACACTAGTATCAGGGGAGTGTGGACATTGGGATCTGGGCAGTGTGGACATTGGGATCTTGCAAATTTGGACACTGGGAAATAGGGACTGTGGACACTGGGATCTTGGGAGTGTGGTCAATGGGAATGGGGGAGTGTGGACACTGGGATCTGGGGAGTGTGCACACTGGAGGCTTCTTAGGAAGAATTCCTGAATCTTGTTGCCAGAGGGCCCATATGTTCCGGGTAAATATCTCCTTGTAAATCCTACATGGTTTCTTCTACAACCCTGAAGTGTGGCAAGGTTAATCAGTTTGCCATGCTGCACAATTGTGCTTGCAGTGATCTACAGTGGTTGCAAGCATTCAGTCATGACAGCCTGTGGTGCTTGTCCCCAGTGGACTCTGTCAGCTGACTGGGAAATCCACGTCCCGTTCCTCTCATCTGAATCCTGCTAATTACACATTTTGAGATACACTCTCCTCAACCTGAGGAGTAATTTGAACCTCTACTTATGGAACTGTGTTGAAGATTTGAGACCCAGTATTCCTGTGTTTGGGACGCGACCCATGTCTCTCCATTGATTTGGACAGCACAGAAATATCAGACTCTAAATATTTCATAGTTGTGCTGAGTCGAATGACCTCTGCCACATACACTCAGAATGAGGTTGTGAGTCATTGCAACCTAAGAGCATTTCACTGCTTTCAAGGAGTCTTAGGAAGAATTCCTGAATCTTGGTGCCAAAGGACACAGGTGTTCCGGGTAAATATCTCCTTTAAACCCTACACAGTTTCTTCTATGTCCCTGAAGTTTGGCCAGGTTACTCAGTTTGCATTGCTACACAAGTGTGCCAGCAGAGCTGTGCAGAGGTTGCAAGAATTCAGACATGTCAGCCAGTTGTGCATGTCCCTGTTGGATGTTGCCAGCTGACAGGAAATATCCACTTACCGTTCCTCACTACTGAAACCTGCTGATTACAGCTTTTAGAGTTACACTCTCCTCAACCTGAGAAGGAATTTGAACCTCGACTTATGGAACTTTGTTGAGGATTTAAGTACCAGTTTTCCTTTGTTTGGGCTGCGTCCAATGTCTGTCCATTGCAATCGACGCCACCTGAAATATCCGCCTATAAATATTTCATGGTTGTGCTGAGTTGAATGACCTCTGCCGTGTACACTCAGAATGAGGTTCTGAGTCATCACAACATAAGAGCATTTCACTGCTTTCAAGGCTTATTAGGAAGAATTCCTGAATCTTGTTGCCAGAAGGACCCAGGTGTTCCAGGAAAATATCTCCTTGTAAATCCAACATGGTTTCTCCTACACCCCTGAAGTTTGGCAAGGTTACTCAGTTTGCATTGCTGCACAATTACGACTGCAGTGATCTGCAGCAGTTTCAACCATTCAGACTTGGCAGCCAGTTGTGCTTGTCCCTGTTGGAAGCTGCCAGCCTACTGTGAAAATCTGCTTCCCGATCCTCCCAACTGAACCCTGCTGATTTCAGCTTTTGAGTTTCATGCTCCTCAACTTGAGGAGTAAGTTGCACCTCTACTTATGGCACTGCGTTGAAGATTTGAGAACCAGTCTTCCCTTGTTTGGGACACGACCGATGTCTATCCATTGCTATGGACGGTGCCAGAAATATCAGCCTCTAAATATTTCAGGGTTGTGCTGAGTCGAATGACCTCTGCCCTGTACAGTCAGAATGAGGTTCTGAGTCATCGCAACATAAGATCATTTCATTGCTTTCAAGGCTTCTTAGGAAGAATTACTGAATCATGTTGCCAGAATGGTCCAGCTGTTAACAGGTAAATATTTCTTTGTAAAACCTACATGGTTTCACCTGGCAAGGTTACTCAGTTTGCATTGCTGCAAATTGCACCTGCAGAGCTCTGCAGCAGTTGCAACCATTCAGACATGGCAGCCAGTTGTGCTTGTCCCCTTTGGAAGCTGCCAGCTGACTAGGAATATTCCCTTCCCATTCCTCCCAACTGAATCCTGCTGATTACAGATTTTAGAGCTACAATCTCCTCAACCTGAGGAGTAAGATGAACCTCTACTTATAGCACTGTGTTGAAGATTTGAGAACCAGTCTTCCTTTGTTTGGGACGGGACCGATGTCTATCCATTGCTATGGACGGCTCCGAAAATATTGGCCTCTAAATATTTAATGGTTGTGTTGAGTCGAATAACCTCTGCCGTGTACACGCAGAATGTGGTTCTGAGTCATTGCAACATGAGAGCATTTGAATGCTTTCAAGACTTTGTAGGAAGAATTCCTGAATCTTGTTGCCAGAAGGTGTGCTGGTGTTCCGGGTAAATATCTCCTTGTAAATCCTATAGGATTTCTTCTACACCCCTGAAGTTTGGCAAGGTTATTCAATTTGCATTGCTGCACAATTGCACCTGCAGAGCTCTACAGCAGTTGCAAGCATTCAGACATGGCAGCCAGTTCTGCTTGTCCACGTTGGACGCTGCCAGCTGACTGGGAATATCCGCTTCTTCTTCCTCCCAACTGAATCCTTCTGATTACAGATTTTACAGCTACACTCTCCTCAACCTGAGGAGTAAGTTGAACCTCTACTTATGGCACTTTGTTGAAGATTTGAGAATCAGTCTTCCTTTGTTTGAGACGCGACGGATTTCTATCCATTGCTATGGACAGCACCGGAAATATCAGCCTCTAAATATTTCATGGTTGTGCTGAGTTGAATGACCTCTGCCGTGTACACTCACAATGAGGTTCTGAGTCATTGCAACATAAGATCATTTCATTGCTTTCAAGGCTTCTTAGGAAAAATTACTGAATCTTGTTGCCAGAACGGTGAAGGTGTTAAGCAATAAATATCTCTTTGTAAAACCTACATGGTTTCATCTGGCAAGGTTACTTAGTTTGCATTGCTGCTCAATTGCACCATCAGAGCTCTACAGCGGTTGCAAGCATTCCGATGTTTCAGCCAGTTGTGCTTTTCCCTGTTGGATGTTGCCAGCTGACAGGGAATATCCGCTTCCCGTTCCTCCCACCTGAATCCTGCTGATTACACGTTTTAGAGCTACAATCTCCTCAACCTGAGGAGTAAGATGAACCTCTACTTATGCCACTGTGTTGAAGATTTGAGAACCAGTCTGCCTTTGTTTGGGAGAAAACTGATGTCTATCCATTGCAACAGACAGCACCTGAAATATCCGCCACTAAATATTTCTCGGTTGTGTTCAGTTGAATGACCTCTGCCGTGTACACTCAGAATGAGGTTCTGAGTCATCCCAATAAAAAAGCATTTCACTGCTTTTAAGTCTTCTTAGGAAGAATTCCTGAATCATGTTGCTAGAAGGGCCCAGGTGCTCTGGGTAAATATCTCCCTGTAAATCCTACAGGGTTTCTTCTACACCCCTGAAGTTTGGCCAGGTTACTCAGGTAGCATTGCTGCACAATTGCGCCTGCAGAACTCTACAGCGGTTGCAAGCATTCAGACATGGCAGCCAGTTCTGCTTGTCCCCGTTGGACACTGCCAGCTGACTGGGAATATCTGCTTCTCGTTCCTCCCAACTGAAGCCTGTTGATTACAGCTTTTCGAGCTACACTCTCCTCAACCTGAGGAGTAAGTTGAACCTCTACTTATGGCACTATGCTGAAGATATTAGAAACAGTCTTCCGTGGTTGGGTCGCGACCATTGTGTTGGACTGGAACAGAAATATCAACCTCTAAATTCCCCAATGACCACTGCCAGAAACTCTCAAAATGAGGTTCAGAGTCATTGCAACATAGGACCATTTCACTGCTTTCAAGGCTTATTAGGAAGAATTCCTGAATCTGGGTGCCAGAAGGGCCCAGGTGTTCCAGGTAAATATCTCCTTATAAATCCTACATTGGTTCTTCTACATCCCTGAAGTTTGGCAAGGTTACTCAGTTTGCATTGCTGCACAATTGCGCCTGCATAGTTCTGCAGCAGTTGCAAGAATTCAGACATATCAGCCAGTTGTGCTTGTCCCCATTGGACGCTGCCAGCTGACAGGAAATATCTGATTCTGGTTCCTCCGAACTGAAATCTGCTGATTATAGCTTTTAGATTTACACTCTCCTCAACCTGAGGAGTATGTTGAACTTCTACTTATGGTACTGTGTTGAGAACCAGTATTGTTTTGTTTGGGACACGACCAATGTCTATCCATTGCTATGGACAGCTCCGGAAATTTCAGAGTCTAAATATTTCACGGTTATGCTGAGTCGAATGACCTCTTGCCGTGTACACTCAGAATGAGGTTCTGAGTCATCACAACATAAGAGCATTTGAATGCTTTAAAAGTTTCTTAGGAAGAATTCCTGAATGTTGTTCCTAGAAGGGCCCAGGTGTTCTGGGTAAATATCTCCTTGTAAATCCTACATGGTTTCTTCAACATCCCTGAAGTCTGGCAAGGTTACTCTGTTTGCACTGCTGCACAATTGCTCCTGCAGAGCTCTGCAGCGGTTGCAACCATTCAGATGTGGCAGACAGTTGTGCTTTTCCCCATAGGATGCTGCCAGCTGACTGGGAATATCCGCTTCCCGTTCCTCCCAACTGAATCCTGCTGATTACAGATTTTAGAGCTACCCTCTCCTTAACCTGAGGAGTAAATTGAACCTCTACTTATGGCACTGTGTTGAAGATTTGAGAACCAGTCTTCCTTTGTTTGGGATGGGACCAATGTCTATCCATTGTTATGGACGGCTCTGGAAATATCAGCCTCTAAATATTTAACAGTTATGCTGAGTTGAATGACCTCTGCCATGTACACTCAGAATGAGGTTCTGAGTAATCACAACATAGGAGCATTTCACTGCTTTCAAGGCTTATTAGGAAGAATTACTGAATCTTGTTGCCAGAAGGGCCCAGATGTTCCAGGAAAGTATCTCCTTGTAAATTCAACATGATTTCTTCTACAACCCTGAAGTTTGGCAAGGTTACTCAATTTGCATTGCTGCACAATTTCGCCTGCAGTGATCTACAGCAGTTTCAACCATTCAGACTTGGCAGCCAGTTGTGCTTGTCCCCGTTGGAAGCTGCCAGCCTACTGTGAAAATCTGCTTCCCGATCCTCCCAACTGAACCCTGCTGATTTCAGCTTTTAAGATACACTCTCTTCAACCTGAGGAGTAACTTGAACCTCTACTTATGACACTAAGTTGAAGATTTGAGAACCAGCCTTCCTTTGTTTGGGACACGACCGATGTCTATCCATTGCTATGGACAGCACCGGAAATATCAGCCTCTAAATATTTCAGGGTTGTGCTGAGTCGAATGACCTCTGCCCTGTACACTCAGAATGAGGTTCTGAGTCATCGCAACCTAAGAGCCTATCACTGCTTTCAAGGCTTCTTAGGAAGAATTCCTGAATCATGTTGCTAGAAGGGCCCAGGTGCTCTGGGTAAATATCTCCCTGTAAATCCTACAGGGTTTCTTCTACACC
>NW_012267487.1:409954-416522 GCF_000151885.1 Dipodomys ordii | reverse complement strand
GCCCCATTTGTTAGGAAATGGAAAGACTTGGAAAAAATTATATTAAGTGAAGTAAGACAAGCCCAAAAAAACATAGGTCCCATGCTTTCCCTTATTTGCAATAACTAGTATATGTCTGAGTCAAGCAGAAAAGGTCAGATAAGTTGATGTTAGTGAAATGAACCCTAAGATATGTATTCAAATTTTTTTTCTTTCATGCAATCGTTTCTAACACATTTATAAGATTATTTCTTTGTTGCTTTATATGTCCCTCCCCCACGGTATAACGCCTGCTTTCACTGTATTTGATGTTATAATTTGTGGAGGGGAAGGGAAAAAACAAGTTGTTTAAATGGGGATCCAGGTGGACCCATTGCAACAATGAGACGTACAAATCATATGTTGAAATCGAACTTTACAATTTTGGTGGTGGGGGGGAGGAGAGTTAGTGGGGGAGCGGGGGAAGGATGGGATGGGAAGGGGAAACAAAGGAGGAGGCTACAATGTTTCAGTTCTTTTTAGGAGACTAAAGTCATTACGAGTGCAAATGCTGCGTGTTCCCACTTTTGCCACTAGAGGGAGACGTATGATCGTTACATAGCTGATGATTCGTTTTGTATCTTTTTATTTAGATTTAGCTGTTGGGGAGGTCATTTCCGTGCATTTATATGGGCTCTACCGAAAAGCAAAGTTGTTCTTGGATTTCTTTATTTTCATCCTTACCTGTGTTGGTCAGAAAAAGTCAAGATATAGCCACCCTTTCTTACTTAACAGTAATTTAAGTAATTTTTAAATAAGTTTTTATTAGGAAAATATTGTACGGAGAAGTTACAGTTACATGAGCAAGGTAGTAAGTACATTTCTTTTTTGGAGGGTCCGGTCGTGGGCCTGAACTCTGGGCCTGGGCGCTGTCCCTCACCTCTCCAGCTCAAGGCTAGCATTCTACCACTTGAGCCACAGCATCACTTCCAGCTTTTTTCTTTTTGCTTATGTGGTGCTAAGGAATCGAACCCAGGGCCTCATGCATGCAAGGCAAGCGCTCTACCACTGAGCCACCTTCCCAGCCCCGTGAGTACATTTCTTATTAATGCTTGATATGCCTCCTCCTTTGTTTTCCCCCTACCATCCCTTCCCTCCCATTTCCACAACTACATCCCACCACCAACCCCCACCCCCACCTCACCCCCGCCTAAATTGTAAAGTTCTTTTTTTCGACATAGCGTCTTGTACATCTCATTGTTGCAATGGATAAGAGGTTGGAAATGCTTACTGTGTATCTCCTATAGAACATATTTAAGAAAACATTTAAATAACATGTTCAAAGTAAGAAGAGTCTCTAATTATCACTACAACATATTTGTTAGAATTATCGATTTTCACTTTGAAAATGAAATCTACATATTCTATTCATATCAGTGTTATCATCTTAAAGGAAAATCAAGCAGTACCCAAGCATTCAAAAACAAGGAACAAACAGTAGGCAGAAAGGATACAGTTGTGTTAAGTAGTAATAGTCACTAAAAATAATAAATAATCACTTAATGGCATAAGGTGTTTATACTCTGATACATGAACCATCAAGATAAATTTTAAATTGTGTTTTAAGCTTAACTGCACTCATTTTAGAAAAAGAAAAAGAAAAGAAAGGTAAGCTGGGCATCAATTGTTCACAATGGCTCATATATATAGTCCTAGCTATGTGGAAGGCTGAGATGGAGAGGATCATAGGACCAGGTCAGTCTGAGCAGACTATGTCCATGGAAAGAAGCTAGGCATGGTGGGTCATGCATGTTATCCCAGTGACACCAGGAAAATTTAAAATATGTGGATCATACTCCATGTGCACACCCAGGCAGGAAACAAGACCCAATACCAAAAACAGCCAATGCAAAAAGAGATAGAGTGGGGGCTGGGAAGGTGGCTCAGTGCTAGAGCACTTGCCTTGCATGCTTGAGGCCCTGGGTTCGATCCTCAGCACCACATAAGCAGAAAAAAAGCCAGAAGTGGCACTGTGGCTCAAGTGTAGAGTGCTAGCCTTGAGCTGAAGAGCTGAAGGACAGCACCCAGGCCCAGAGTTCAGGCCCCAGAACCAGACCCTAAAAATAAAAATAAAAAATAAATTTAAAAAAAGAGATAGAGTGTGTCTTAGTGGCAGATGGCCTGCCTGGCAAGTGAATTCAAACCCAGATCCACAAAAAAGCACAAATAAACAAAATTTTAATGACCATTATTGATAAAGTTCCCACTAGGTACTTTTTTCTTTTTAATGTTATATGATTTTTAAAGATTCTGCACTACAGATGGTATTTCTTTTGATTTTTAAGTTATTAATATGTATTGATTGTGCACATTAGTGCTTACATAGCTTGTGCACTAAGCAAACTTTTTACATCCTCCTCAACATTCTTCCAAAACATTATCTGCTACTTTCTTTTATAATAAAATGTATTACTGTGGAATTTCTGCTAGAGTTTATTGACCAATCATCTCTGAATTTCTGGCATCAATAAGCATTTAACCCATACCTGACAGCAACTGTATGGCTCCACATGTAGGAAGAAAAGACTTCTTCCTTCCTCATTTCATCTCCAATGTATCTGACTACTTCTGTCTTTGCTGGGGTTGCATTATTATTATTATCATCATCATCATCATCAATCATTAATTATACAGGGGGGATTTTATTCTCATATTTTCCCACTTGTTTACAATGTATTCTAATCAATTTCACCTGCTCTATACTTCTGATTTTGTTGTGAGGTTTTTTTAGTAACACTTCTGGTGCAAAGCCAAAATTGTCCTCTAGTATCTGTCAGACCAGTTCTGTCTGTGGCATGGAGCCTGTGCCAGCATTTCAGGAGTTTGTCACTGTGCTGTAAGTATTCTCATCTACAAGTCACATAACCACTATAGATTAATTCTCTCAGTTCACATTTAGGGGATACACCTTGTTCTAGGCCCTGAGATTTGGAAATGAGCAGAGCTCAGATTCCATTAAAGTGGCAAGCACAGAAACTAGGCATTGAGCATCCATGATAATGTGTTCTGATGGAAGCCAACAGAGCTTAATATAGCCCAAGGAGGACATTTTCCCAGCTTGAGAGGCAAGAAAAGCTTCTATTGAAGGATAGCTCCTAAATGGTAGGCTGAAAAAGCTTTCCTCAAGGAAGGAAAGCTCTAGCTAGAGATATGAATGTAGAAGGAGCTGGGTTTGAAAGAGTGTTTCACCATCCTGTCTCTGTGAAAACTCTAGCCATCCTGAGCATTGCTCATCATAGATTATTTTAATGATTTTTTTTTCCTCCTTAAACACCTAGCCCAATGTATGGACCTTAGTACACATTATCTGCCTCGATTTACATAGGAATCTTCAGTTTTCCTTCTGTTACATGAAAGAAGTCAAGACTCGGCAATCTTTCCACTTGCCAACATGTCACAACATATGCACAAAATATGATCCTGGACATGATTTTCACCCTTTGTTACATTATTGGTGTCACCAGCCCATAGTACAATTTTCCACTTTCTTTAATTTATCTCAACTAATTACTTTATATGTCCACATGAAAGGAGCATATGATATAGTAATTCTTACCAGACCCCCAGGTCCCCTCTCCCTGGTATTAGCCATTGTTGATAATTTTATGAGGATTAGCTATAGTTTGATTGTAGCCTCTCAAGAATTCAAGTGTTGCCAATGTGGTGGTTTTGAAAGCTGAGGCCTTTATAATGCACTTAAACAACAAGGGCTCTATCTTCCTGAGTGTAATAAGGTGCTCTTGTAAAATAGGCTGAACATATAGAATTCAGTTTTTCTTTTCCCTTTCCACCTTCAGCTATGGGTGGATATGACATCCCTCTCTTCTTGAGCATGTAGCATGCAGGGCGCCATCTTGGAAGCAGAGACTGGATCCTCCCCAGAACTCATGGCTGCCATTGCCCTTAATCTCAAACTTCTCTGACTCTAGAACTATAGAAATAATTTTCTTTTCTTTGTAGGTTATACATTATGTAGCATTCTGTGAAAATAGCATAAGTAGTCTGGCTCTGCCCACGCAAACATTTCTATGCGTGCATGGAGGGGGGGGGGTGAGCCAGGAGGGGAGAAACAAAATGTGAGTTCTGAACATACAGAGCAGTTCCCACACAGGTAAGGTCAGAAAAGGTGGGAGGGTACAGAATAGTACAGAATAGTAAAGGGCAGTGAGCATTCATTTGTGTGTTCCCTGTGATTGTGAGAGAAACAAAGGGTTTGCTCACTTAATGAGCATGGAATGTTCTAGTTCTGTGTTCAGCAATAGAGAATAGGTTTCTGCATAGCAAATAACATAGTTAACAAGCTAAAAAGATAGCCTATAGAATGGAAGATCTTTGCCAGCTATACATCAGACAATAGCCTAATATCTACAGTATACAAAGAGCTCAAGAAATTGAACTCTCAAAGAATCAACAATTAATAAGTGGGCAAAAGAGATAAATAGAGACTTCTCAGAAAAAGTAAAAGTTGCCAATAGACATGTGAAGAAATGCTTAATATGTTTGGCCATAAAGGAAATGCAAAAAAAGGGGGGGATTCTAACTCATCCAAGTTAGAATGGCCATCATCAAGAATGTAAACAACAGAAGCTGGCATGGATGTGAAAGAAAAGAAACCCTAACACATTCATAATATGAATGGAAATTTGTCCAGCCATTCTGGAAAGCAATTTATAGATTCCTTAAAAAAACTAAACATAGAACTACCCTATGATCTAGCAATACCACCCTTGGGCATTTATCCATAATATTACAAATCAAGATACAGTAAAGCCATCTGCCTGACCATGTTTACTGCGGCACTATTTTCCATAGACAAAGCATAGAAATAGTCCAGATACCTCTCAATGAATGAATGGATCAAGAAACTTTGGTATAATAATAGAAATTTACACATCCATTAGAAAGGATGATATTGTGCCATTTTTCAAACATGTATAGACCTGAAAAAATTATATTAAGTGGAGTAAATCAGGCCCAGATAGACAAAGGATGCTAGATTTAGTTATAAATTTATAAGAAAACATATTGGGTGGCATGCAAGTGTATGTGGGGGGGTGTTGATTAAAATATGGTAGATTCAAGAGAGAACTCAATGTAATTCCTTAGGAAAAGTCAAAGCTGAACAAAATAGGCACTAGGAAGAGGATAAGAATAAGTGGGATCAAGGAAAAAGGGGTAGATGAATGAAGAAGAGAAGATGGGGAGAATATGTCAAGAATCCAATACATAGCCTACAAAATTAAGAAGAGTGAGGGAAGTGGTATGTAGGGGCAGAATGGGTGAGAATGTTGAAAGGGGTGAAATTGATCAGGATGCATTGTATTCATAAACTTCTTCATTAAATGCCAACTCCTTAGTATAAACACTTAATGATAACAAAAAATAAATTTAAAACATGTGGTATATATACACAATGGAATTTTTCTCTTCCATTCAGAAGAACAATATTACACACAAAGAAATAGACCTAAAAACACTCTGTTATATGAAGTAAATCAGGCCCAGAAGACAAAGGATACATATCTCTTTAATACATGGATGCTAGAACTAGTTTATAAATGTGTATGTAAACACATATGAGGTTGCAAGTATACACAAGTATATTAACTGAAATATAGTGTTTCCGTGCTGCAATTCCTTAGAAAAACAAACTCACCGCTCAACAAAATCAATACTAGAAAAGTGGTACTGGAGAATGGAGGAGGAAGGGGAACGTGGGTAGATGGATGAAGAGAGAAAAAGGTAGTTATAATATTTAATGCATACCCTGTTAAACTAGGGAAGTTAAGGGGAGGGATTGGATTGAGAAGGATTGGGGAGAATGATGGAAAGGGTGACACTGATCAAGATGCATTGCATTCATAAAATGATTTATTGAATAGTAACTCCTTTGTACAACTACTTAAATAAAAATACAATTTTCAAAAAATGAAACCCCTCAGAACATGTGCTATGATTTGGATGAGTGTTCCCCCATATATTAAAAGTTTGGTCAGCCTAGAGGTATTACTGGGTAGTGATGGAAGTTGGTAGTGGGACCTCCTGGGAAGTTTGTAAGTCATAGGTACAGGCCCTTGAAAGGACTGTGAGATTCTTGCTTTATGCTTGCTCTCTGATTCCTAGATAATGAGATAAGCAATTTGCTCTGCCATGGTCCCCTGCCATGATGTGCCATTCACACCAGTCACCCTGAGAGATGGGGCCACTTGATCTTGGACTAGAACTTTCAGAACTGTGTGTCAAGATAAGTTAATTGCCTCAGAGGGTTCATTGTAGTACTAGGAAGCTGATTTATATGCAGAGTATCCATAATGCCTAGATCCAGTATAAAACTACCAAACATGCAGAGAAGCTGACAAATATGCCCTACACTCAACATAAAAGATGCTCAATAAAAACAGACTCAGAGGTGTTGTTGGAATTAGAAAGTGGGGATTTAAAACAGCATAATTAAGTGGGCTAAAGACTTAAAGAGAAACTTCTCTGAAGAAGAAAGAAGGATGGCCAATAGACACATGAAGAAATGCTCAACCTCCCTAGCCATAAAAGA
>NW_012267487.1:406952-409904 GCF_000151885.1 Dipodomys ordii | reverse complement strand
GCTAGAAGGGCCCAGGTGCTCTGGGTAAATATCTCCCTGTAAATCCTACAGGGTTTCTTCTACACCCCTGAAGTTTGGCCAGGTTACTCAGGTAGAATTGCTGCACAATTGTGCCTGCAGAGCTCTACAGCAGTTGCAAGCATTCAGACATGGCAGCCAGTTCTGCTTGTCCCCGTTGGACGCTGCCAGCTGACTGGGAATATCTGCTTCTCTTTCCTCCCAACTGAAGTCTGCTGATTACACCTTTTAGAGCTACATTCTCCTCAACCTGAGGAGTACGTTGAACCTCTACTTATGGCACTGTGCTGAAGATATTAGAAACAGTCTTCCTTGGTTGGGTCGCAACATATATGTGTGTGTGTGTGTGTGTGTGTGTGTGTGTGTGTGTGTGTGTGTGTGTATGTATGTATGTATATATTGTTTTGGTTGGGAACAGAAATATTAACCTCTAAATTCACCAAGGTTGTCTTTACCAGAATGACCACTGCCAGGAACCCTCAGAATTAGCTTCAGAGTCATTGCAACATAAGACCATTTCACTGCTTTTAAGGCTTATTAGGAAGAATTCCTGAATCTTGGTGCCAGAAGAGCCGCCGCAGTCATCATACCTGAAAATCAGAGAGTCCGGGATGAAGGAGCCAGACAGGGCAGGTGAGCAGATTCTACTCAACAACAGCAAAAACAGACAAGGAGCAGACATCTTCATCCTGCAGTTCGCAGACCAGAGATGACCAGGAACCAAGACTTAGCGTGAGTAGAAGCCTAACATCCTCACTCCTTCTCAGGGAGCAGAGGAGGGAAGGCCACCCCTACCCCCCCCCAGTACCGGAGATCTCCATCTTGGATACTGACAAAGCTCGGCGGAGATGCTAGCTCCAACTCAGGCCTCGGAAGAAAACTAGAGTGATTTATCTGGTCACAAGAACTTAAGCTGACCTGCCACAACAGTTCCACCCAGGGAAAAGTCACCCAGCTCAGGCGCTAGCCCCAGGAGTGGCTTTCTTCATTGGGTAATCAGAGCCAGAGGCTGCAACTCCCTTTAGCAGCCTTGACAATCAATTGAAATTCAGTAAACATAAATCCTGAGAATGGCTCCAGGCTGGGCTCTGTGAGTTTCTCACAAACTAGCCCCCGGGAAAAGCTACTGTTTGCTGAAAGGCCTCAACTCTATCCAGAACCTAGCCTCATCACAGCATCTCCAAACATGAGGAAAAAGCCATCTCTCTTATTTGTGACACTCGAAGCAGATCTCCCTCCCATTGAACTAACCTGGGAGGAGGATCACAAAATCCTGGGTAAAGCAGAGCATTTTTCTGCCTGTTCAAACAAACTGATTTAAGACACCAACCAAGCCACAGGACTCCGACAGACCAGAGACTCCAACAAGAGGCTGGTTAAGGACACAAGGGAGATACAGGATTTTTCCCACCCCTCCCAAAAAAATCAAAGAACTTTTTTTTCTTTTTTTTTGTACCTTTTATATAAAAAATTTTTTTTCTTGTCTAAAACTTTTTTTAATTTTTAATTTTTACCTTTTTTGAAAAAAATATTTTATAGTAACTTATTTTTCCTCTTATAATTTTTATTTTACGGGTATATGTGTGTGTGTGTTTATCTTTTTTTTCTCTTTCGTTTTTTAAAAATATCTTTTTGTTTTTTGTTTAGCTCTACTGAACTTTTGATCTTTTTTTCTTTCTTTCTTATCCTTTTCACCTTTTCTTCTCTTTCATTCTTCTTTATGTGACTTAATTGTTGTTCTGCACATCCTCAGATAAACCAGTAGTTGACTATTAGACCCTATCCCCCATTGTGTACACACTTAATCCATTAATTTATTACCTCTGAGACTTAAATCCCTTATTAGCAGTACTACCTCTTTATACCTATAATATATTTTAAGTATTTTTGTTTTTAAGTTTTTCACATCTCCTTTATATCCCTCTACTTCTCTCATTATATTCACGTTCTTCTCTGAATAGTTTGGATTCGATTCTGCATAATATGTTTAATTTTTACTTTTCTATTTTCTCTGGTCTTTTTTCCCTTTCTCTTTCTTCTTTTTTTCTCTCTCTCTACTGTCATCCTATCCAACCTAGTTCCTGCTTTGAGATTAGGGCTTAGTTAACTCTCCCTGTGCCTTCCCACATCACTTTATTCCTATTTTTTACCCACATCTCTCCCTAAACCTAATAATTTCTGGTTTACCAAATTCTTCTTTGCGGTTCATAGCCCATTAATATATAGTTGTTTGATGTTGAATACATGTATCTGTTGAACTAGAAAGTATCTGAAGACTATTGACTGTGCATATACAGACTGTGGTTGATGTTTGCCTTAAGATAGTGTTCTAGCACAAAACCGGTGTTATTTTCATCCCAAATGGGCAGCGTAAGCCGGGAAAAACCACAAGAAAAATGGCAAGTCCTTGTATCTCAACTCTCACTCGTGATAATCAGGGGACAGAATAGACAATGAATAATCCAGAGGAGAGTTCCCAAATAGTTCTACAAACACTGCTGGCAAACATGATAAATGAAAAGATTGAAAACATACAAAGGACTCTGTATGAGCGTGAGAGGGAGAGAGAGGAGGCAATCCAAAGGTTTATACAGGAATATCATGAGTGTGAGGAAGCTACTCAAAAACTGATACAGGATTTGTGTGAGCAGCTTGAGAATACTCAAAGAGAAAGGCAGGAATGGCGTGAACAGGCTGAGAACACTCAAAGAGAACTACAGGAATGGCATGAATGGGAGGAAGCTAAGCAAAGAGTAATACAGGATTTGAGAGAGCAGGATGAGAATACACAAAGATCACTAAAGACATTCATGGGATCCATTAACAAAGAGCTGAAGGAAGTCAGGGAAACCACAAAGGGAATGCTGAATGGAACCCAACAGAAGGAATGGGAGTCCAAGGAAAACATAACCGATCAACTAAGTGATTTGAGAA
>NW_012267487.1:351530-404685 GCF_000151885.1 Dipodomys ordii | reverse complement strand
GGGGGGGGGAGGGGGGGAAGGATTGGGAGGCGCAGGGGAGCGCGGGGAGGCTGGGAAGGGATGTGAAGCATAAACAAAGGAGGAGGCTGCAATGCTTGATAAGAAATGTACTCATTATCTTGCCCATGTAATTTTAACCCCTCTGTACAGTATTTTCACAATAAAAATCAATATAAATACTTGTATATAAAAGATGATATAAAATATGGAGTCATGTGAACTCTCATACATTTCTGGAGGGGATGCAGACTGGCACAGCCACTTTAGTAAGTGATTGGCAGTTTCTTATAAAACTAGACATAGTCTTACTATATAACACAGAAATTGGGCTCCTTGCTATTTACCCAAAAGGGTTAAGAATGGATAGCCACAAAAACAACCCTATGATGTGCACAGTAGCTTCATTTATAATTGTCAAAAATTGAAAACAAGCAAGTTGTCCTTCATTAAGTGAATGAATAAACTATGAGACAATCAGACAACAGGATGTTACTTAGTATAAAAAAGAAATTGGCTATCAGGCCATGAGAAAAGACAGAAGTTTCGATGCATATTTATTAGGTGAAAGGAGCTAGTGTTAAACGATTATGATGTCAGTTATAGAAAGATTTAGTGGTGGCCAGAGGGGAAGATGTCATGATTAGGTGAAACATAGAGGACTTAGGAGGCGGTGAGGCTATACCGTGTGATTGCCTCAGTTACTATCTATTAGCCCAAACTCATAGAATGCACATCAAGACTGAACTCTGATGAGAACCATAGATGTCAGGTGATAATGCTGTGTCCCCATGGGCTCATCTGATATAGCAACCCAAGTTTCAGTCTGGTCAGGAGGTTGAAAGTGGATAAGTTTGAGAGCAGGGTAATCTCTGTACTTTCTGATCAACTTTGCCAGGGATATAAAACTGTTCTAGGAAAGAGTCTATGAATCACCACAACCATAGGGTGAGATAGATTAGTGTATCCGACTCCATTCCTTGTTGCTGTGAATGGCCTATCTTTCCCAAAGAAATTTTCTCTATTGGGGAGTTTCTGGACACATAGGGGAAACAAACAAGTCAGCCAGTTTTTCTCTAGTATACATTCAGTGCTGAAGAAGAATCAGGTCACCTGACTCACACTATCTCTCAACCGACATTAGATTATGCCTTCAGTCCTCCTAACTATGGTCAAATTTAATCTGTAGCAACTCAAACTGACTACCAGGACAAGCTCCACATTCTTCTTTCCATATTATCAAGCCACTGTAGGGAACTTTAGATTGATTGCTGGAGTCATACAAGCACCCTTACTACTAATTTTAGCATAACAATACCTCAGGATTTTCTTCTAGTTAAGCACTGACTCTCAGCTCCTTCCTTCTTATGGAGGTCCTGCCTTCATCCCCTGCCCCAATTGGTTGAGCATAACTCAGGCTTGACCAATCAGAGCCTTGAATCCTTCAACCACAATGATTGATTCTAGGAAGAAGACACACCTGAAAACACACCCCTAAACTCTATGGGCATTTTAGTCCATAAATTTCCTGTGCTTAAGCAGTTTGAGATTGGATTTGCTGTTGCTTGTAGCCATAGTAAATGCTGAAATTCCATCCACCCTAGGCCTGCTATGATTAAAAGTGCTTCTGCAAGACCAGCTAACAGCTAGGGATTCAGAAGCCTCACCTGGCCTTGAGTTGGATTCATTTGCTCTGGCTGGAAGCTTCTGGGACTGAGAAGAAGTATTTAAGAAACAATAGATGTTCTGTGTGGTACAGGAAGTATGTACTAGTGATCACTCAAGTGAGCCTCCCAATGCTCAATTTCCTTCTTCCTTTTCTTGTTTTTGTTTTTGTTTTACAATAAAATATAACCATATGACTATGTATGTGACTTTTCAAATCCAGCCCCAGACTCAACTAGCCCTTTCTCATTAACACCCAGGGCTCTGCAATTGGCTTTCATCTCCTCAATTCACAGCCCATAAAAGCAATGGTCAGCCCCTTAGTGTCCAAATGCACTGTCTCAGATCTTCCTCAGGAAGTTCTGGAGCCCTAACCTTAACATATTTTCAATGAGCTGAAGTCCAGGGTTCCTGAAGCTACAGAAGAGTAACTCACATGCTGAGGGCCTGGGTGCCATACACAGCTGGTCTAATATAATTGCTCATTAGTGGCTTCCAGGCTTCAGTATTTTGTTGAATTCTCCACATGTTTTTTCTAATGTGCTGATGTATAGCACAATTTTCTTTGTAATGTTTGGGTCACTGCTGAAGTGACACAATTCTCTTTGTAGGTTTGGGTCACTGCTGAAGTGACTCTCTGCACCAGCTTGTTGAATTTAATAACAAATCCAGATAATAATAATATAATGAAAATAATTAGAACAAGCCAGACACAAACACACAGAGCCTCAAAGGACATTTTACATACCAGACTAGGTCACTCTTTCCTTACATGTTATATGGAATGGTCCAGAAGATTTTATACGATTTGACCTTTGCCTGTGTGAGTCCCCAGCCTTCCTTCTGTTCCCTCTGCCTGGAGATCTCCCGTCTCAGGCTTCATTTCTGTTCATCAATCAATTCTGGGATTATGACCCTTTCTCAGGGTGTCTTCCATGACTACCTTGGTTGAAGTAGGTTTAGTCCCCAGTCATTGAGTTATCTTGTTTATTTACATAATATTTTACACTGTCTAAAGTTACCTTGGATTTTTCTGTTTTTATATTCCATTTCATTCATCCATTCCACTCCTGAATATAAGCCCCAAGAGAACAACAATGTGTCACTAACACCTCTTGCCATTACAATTTCAGGTGTTCTGAAAATGCACACTGACTTCAGTATATACATTTCCTTCTAGTGAAGACAGACCAAAGGATATCAGACGTTGCCACAAGGTGGCAGCATACACACAATCAATGGATCAGTCCACTCTCACTGAGAGCAGGCAGAGAATTATCTGCCCTAAGTCACTTTTAGCTTTCTACCTTTACTTATCTAAGGAAGAAACATGCCTACTGTTAAGATCAGCTGACAGACTGATCTATCTATATCTTGCCTCAATTGTTTTCTGAGCACAATGAGCATATTCTTATACTTCTCAAATATTGAATATTTTAACAACTGCAAAATAATTGTTAAAAGGTCTCAGATGTTCCACAAATAAGTTCTTGGAAGATTGTTAAAGAAAGAGTAAAGATATATATTTGTAGTGGAACTCAGCTAAAGCCAAAGAGTTAGAATCTTCTAATTTACCCACACTTACTAATCAATTAGAGCTAGTATTTCATAATTATGAATTGTAATAGTTGTACCATTTAAATAGGTTTTTCTCATATGTTTTGGAAGACAAATACATATTCAAATTATACAGAGGTAAAGTGCTAAACTCTGGTAGTTCACACAATTCAGAATTAAGATAGCAGTGGGCTAGGGGTGTATGTAGCTCAGTGGAGTAGTACTTGCCTACTATGTATGATGCCTTGAATTCTACTTCCAGCAGTGCTTTTAAAAATATTCTTATTATCTTTGAGTAGTTGTACAATGGAGTTGCCATTCAACAAAGTAGCCTATGAATATCATGCATCTTGATTGATGTCACCGCTTCCACCATTCTCACCATCCCTCCCAACCCTAACACTGTTGGCCTAATATCCAGAATATGCAGAGAACTTTAAAAAATTAAGCCCTCAAAATACCACCAACTTGATTAATAAATTAAAGACAGTCTTCTCAGAAGAAGAAATAAAAATTACCAAAATCTCTGGCTATAAAGGAAATACAAATTAAAACGACATTGACATTCCACTTCAATTAGAATGGCCACTATCAAGAAAATAAATTATAACAGATGCTGATGAGGATGAAGCCAAAAGGGAACTCTAATATACTGTTGGTGGGAATATAAATTTGTTCATCCACTCTGGAAAGCAGTATGTAAGTTCCTCAAAAAATACAACATGGAACTACCCTATGATCCAATAATTCCACTCCTGGACATTTATCCAAAAGATTACAAACCAAGATACACTGAAGCTACCAGCACAATCATGTTCATTGCAGCACTATGGATTCAACTTAGATACCCTTTGATGGATGAATAGATCAAGGAAATGTAGTGTATATACACAACAGAATTTTACTTATTCATAAGAAAGAATAATAGTGTACCATTGTAAAGAAATGGGAAGAATTGAAAGAAAATATTTTCTGTGAAGTAAATCAGTACCAGAAAGACAAAGGATGCATGTTTTCCCTTAAATGTAGGAGCTATAAGTAAGTACATTTATAAGTAAATACATTGTGGGATATGCAAGTATATGCACATGAATTAACTGAAATGTGGTAGAGTCAGGGGAAAATTCAAATAGTGTAATTCCTTAGAAAGGCAAAGTCAAAGCTCAAAAAATAAGTACCAGGAACTGGGTTCTTGAAAGGGGGTTTCAAGGGGAAAAGGATAGGTAATCGAAGAGGAGAAGGGGAGAGTGCCATCAAGAATCCAGTGTGGAAAAAAAAAGAATCCAATGTGTATCCTGCAAAATTAAGAAGAGCAAGGGAAATGGTGGATAGGGGATGGACATGGATGGGAGACATTGATCAAGGTGCATTGTATTCATAAACTGCTTTGTTAAATGACTACTCCCGTGTACAACAACTTAAAGATAATAAATAATAAATTAGGAAATACAAAAATAAAAGGGGGGCTGAGAAGGTGGCTCAGTGGTAGAGGGCTTGCCTTGCATGCATGAGGCCCTGGGTTCAATTCCTCAGCACCACATAAGCAAAAAGAAAAAAGCTGGAAGTGGTGCTGTGGCACAAGTGGTACAGTGCTAGCCTTGAGCTGAAGAGCTGAGGGACAGTGGCCAAGCCCAGAGTTCAGGCCCCACAACTGGGTCCAAAAAATAAAAAATAAAATAAAATAAGATAAAAGGGAAGGGAAGGGAACAGAAAAGAAGGGCTGTGAAGGGGAAAAGAAGGGAAGAGAAGAAGAGGAGAGGGGATGGGGAGGGGAAAGGGAAGGACAGAAGGAGGGAGGGAGGGGGAAGATTGCCCATAATAATACTTGCCTCTCTAATGGGAAAATTAAAATAACAAATTCAAAGATACTTTGTTATTCATTCAATGCTGTGGCATTGGGAGTATTATTTAAAAGCTAATTGTATGGCCTCAAATTAGAGCTCCTGAGGCAGGATCATTGACTGCAATCTGAAGATCCTTAAAAAGGCTTCTCAAAGATAGGAAGAAATGCGTTGAAGCATCATTCCACAAAATTAACAGCCAATATTCACCCAGTAGACATACAGCAGGCAGCCAGAACCTACTTTGCCTCTCTGAGATTACATATGTTCTTTTTTTTATTATTTCTTTTTTTATTTATTTTTTATTGTGAACATACTGTACAGAGGGGTTACAATTACATGGGCAAGATAATGAGTACATTTCTTATCAAGCATTGCAGCCTCCTCCTTTGTTTACCCTTCACATCCCTTCCCAGCCTCCCCCCACCCCCCCCCAAACCCTCCCACATATATTCTTATCTAAGGGTTAAAGGCTGGAAATGTGTGTGAATGCATGTGTCTCATCTAGTTTCTCTCCCTATGGCAGGACATTGTCTTCCAGCCAATGCTATCTAATTGTATTTTTTTCAAGGAACCCTTCAACCCCCACCCTGTATACATTATCATCCTCAGAAGAAAATCTCTCAATAAGTTCAGAATAATATTATTGACACTATTATTATTATAGTTATGGACATAACAGTCATTAGATGGGAATTCATCCAAATGTAAGAAGGCAGAGGATGGCAGGACCTGGCTCTAAGCAATGTTAAAAAAGTGAGCATATAGAAACTTCAGCATCCTCTCTGCAAGGCTTCCTCACAGTGTAGAATGCTAGGTGTGTATCAGGGGCAGGGCAAATGTGCTCTGATCAGAGGAAGTCCTTTCAACCACCTCACCACCCAGGATCTATTCATTCTCCTTCTTAGGGTCTTCAGTTCCCTGTTCTTCCTCTCTATCCATCCTGTAAGTGTCCCAGGTTGGACCCTTCTTACATCTTATCTGGATTGCTACAACACCTTCCCCACCTACCTAGTATCCATTCAATCCCTCTAAATCAGCCCTTCAAAGATCTTCCCAAGTAGATGGGACCATGTCATTTCCCTATTAAAAACCAGCAAGAACTTTGCTGAAAATATAGGTCAAAATCCTCCTCGTGGCCTAAAAACTTCCAACTGATGTTATGATTTAAATGTTTGTCCCACACCCAAATTTATATGTTAAAATCTGAACCCCAAGGTGAAAGTATTAGAAAGTGGGGACTGTGAGAGGTGATTAGATCTTAGATATGGAGCCCCTAAGATAATAATAGCTCCCTTGTAAGACGGCAGAGGGTAACACAAATACTAGCATTAAATTAGGCACCTATTGATACAAAAGTCAAGCTTTGTGTGATAGGATTAGCACTTGAAACATTGCAAAGCAACACCTGCAAAATTTCCTTTTGTGCCTAGGAATAGGCTAAAGTGCCATGCCAGGAATGGGGAGGAGAAGGAGAAGTAAGAAAAACATCCCCTAGTCATCTGAGCACATTCCCAAGATACCAGACCAACCATCAGTATTTTCCAAGCCACATGTCAATGTCCTTTCCTCCCCCATGTCCTGGGAAATTATACAAATTGAACTCATTCCACTGGCTACTGTCTCCCATTCTCAACCACAGGTTTTAATTCACTATCTGCTGTTCAAAGAGCTGAGAATAAGCCATAATGGATGTGGTCCTCTGGGTGTTTATAAGCACACAGGAGACAAAGGAGCTTTCCTAGAAAGAGTAAGAGCATGAAAAGGAAATCCTCCCCCAACCACATGCTTCTCTGTCTAAAAAGATACAAAGTAAAGGGGAATAGAGTCATTCACATGGAAGACAGAAGACAGTAAAAGAAAGAGACAGAGACAAAGAGAGACAGCCAGAAACAGAGAGACAGAGACAGAGAACATTTGATGGTAATTGAGAATCAGGAGAGACTCACTTCCTGAAAAGATGGATATAAAGGCTGAGTTTAGACATAGAGTCAGCCTACTGGATCCAGATTTTTATCCCATCAATGCCTAGATGCTCACAGCTCAGGGAAAGCTATTTAAAGGTTCTCAAATTGAAAGCTTTATTTGTAAATCAAAAGTTCTGCTACATCTGAATTTCAGAAGTATTGTAAGGATGATACAGGCATGATACAGGACCTAGTAAATGCCCACTTGGTTAAGTAGATTGGTAAGTGATAATAATGGTGGTGGTTACAACACTTCACTCTTGACCCAGGCTGGATAAACACTGTATCCCTACTTCACAGTTGAAGAAACTCAGGTTTGAGAAGTGTTGCTCAAAGCTGTGTAGTCAGTATGTGGCAGCCCTAACTCAAGTTCCTCTCTGTTTTTGCCTGGGAGTTCAGTGAGCAATTCAAATGCCCAAAGAAGGAAGAACTAGGACTGGAGTGACCATTCTTCGGAGGGAATCAGAAGACAAGGAAAATCCAGATAACAAGCTGAGCCTAATAGCCAAGTAAAATATTAAAGCATTTCAAATTGATGCCAAGAACTGAGTAAGAGTGTAACTACTGAGAAAGTCTCTCTCCTCTATTTTCTGATATTTCAAGATTTCAACATCCTACCACTACTGACATTTATCTACATCTGAGATCTTTTAGTTCATAGAGAGTCTGACAAGGAGAAGTCTGACAAGTAGGAGGTACCTCTTAGAAGGAGTCCTGAGTCAGCAGATTTCATCAGCATAGATAGGGAGTCCCAAGCCTTGCCCCAGCGGGTATTTCAAGAGGTTTGGGGTTGCAGAAAAAACCCACTTATGCATGCCTCATCTATGGTCAACTCCAAGTGAGAGCTGCTCAATAGCAACATAAAAGTAGCATGTATTGACCAACTTACTTAATGGCCAAAGGCCAAGAACTAAGCCTGGAAATAAGACCAAAAAGAAAGGTGACTCTACAAGTGACAAATGAGAATTATGAGTGAAGGCATTCATGAGCTTTTGGTTATTTGGCATAGTGCTTCTGGGAGCTTACCTTTGACTTATCCATGCTGAGGTCCCAGTATTCATTCATAGGATGACATGGCTGGTGCAACCTCTTGATTGAATAAGTAAAAGTTATTGTCATTCAAATCAGGTTTGTAACAGTTTCTAGTAGCACCTGCTTCCCTTGGTACTCCCAGAATCTTTGAGGGTGAACCTCCATCTGTACACACAGCTTCTGCTTTTAGGAGCATCTCAAAAAGAGACAGCACCCTGAGGATTCTGAGCACAGATCCAGTGCTTCCCATGGCACCACAGTGATTTCAATGCAGAGTACACTGTGCAGTGTCTTCACAGTCAAGGACCAGTTCTCTGCTTCTTTCTTCCTCTTTCTTGAGTACTGGTTTCAGGGAGGACCAGAAATTTGGGCCCCCTCTGGGGTTTCCTGTTTTCAGTTGTTTTGGCTATTGTTCTCTCAAGTTTCTCTGAGCACCAAGAACTGCTAAAACATTTTTGAAAGAGCAGTGTTTTTTTGCAACATCTGAGCTGTAATTAACCAACAAAATGCTGGAAATTAAGGTATTACTCAAGTGGTAAAATGCCATCCTTAAGTGAAAAAACTGAGACAGTGCCCAGACCCCGAGTTCAAATCCCAGTGTCAGGATTTTTTTTAGGATTCTTTTAATGTAAAATAAATATACTTGTCAACTACGTGGGGTTTTTTTTTGGTGGTGTTGTTTATTTATGACAGCTTTCCTCCACGGGGTTATGTCTGTGACACTTATACCAGGAACTCCCACAACCCCACCACAGACCATCTCCTCCCCAGATGTCAAGTGACCATCAACTTTTTATCTGCCTTCACTGGGCTCCCTGACCTCCCTAGGCTTCTCATTTCCCAGTGCATTGGGCTTGAGTCTTGTCCAGCTTGTATCATGGTGTCAGACTGTCTTCATTGACCTGGAAGAAGCCCCTGACTCTCTAAGTTCTTTGTGAAAATTCCAGGCCATTCTGGAGGCCTCTCATGCCTACATTGTCTCATCCACCAGCCAGGGAAAGTTTTTATTTATTTTGGTCGTGGGGATTGAACTCTGGGGCTGGGTGCTGTCCCTGAGCAATTCAGCTCAATACTAGTGCTCTACCACTTGAGCCACAGGGCCACTTCTAGTTTTCTGGTGGTTAATTGGAGATAAGAGTCTCACCATCTTTCCTGCCCAGGCTGGCTTTGAACCACAGTCCTCAGACCTCAGTCTCCTGAGTAGCTAGGATTACAGGTGTGAGCCACCAATGCCTGACCAGGGAAAGTTTAACCATTTTATGTCTATTTGAAGCACCCTTCTTTCCCGCTGTCCAGAAGCATCTCCAATTTCTAGAGTGCCTGATTCCACACTAGTCTTACTTTCAGGTGGGTGGCCATGTCTCCTTATTGTATCTTGGCATAAAAGCCTCTCTACACCCATTAGGGTGAACCAATCAGTCTCATGACATATCTATGGGGCTTTCAAAAATGTAGAGGAGAAATGTTAAGTATGAGGACTCATAAAGTCTCATGAGTAGAAATGTGACTGAGAGTGGCACTGCTGACTCATTGGGTTTTCATGTTATATATTTTTGTTGGTGTTTTGTTTTCAAACCCGTAGCAAGAATGCTGGTATTTGTGATGCTAGGTTCAAATTGCCTATGATTCTGCTTTCAGTTTGAGCAATCCTACCCACTCCTACTTAAAAGATTAGATATTGATTCAGAGCTATCTGGAGAGGTCTATATAGGGCAACGAGACTTACTTAATCACATAGATTTATATTCAAGAAGAAAGATCAAAGAATGAATAAGAGGTGAAGGGTGTAGTCTGACTTTTAGCAACCATTTTAATTGTAGCTTCCAAATTATCAGCCAGACCTTGCTGCTCACCAGCAAGCCCTGGCCCCTGCTATGGTGGGACATTGGCTATACTTCAGGTTCATAGTCTGTATCTTCAGATGTGGCTTGGAAAATAGTGAAACTGCTTGGGAAGGGCGTCAGCAGAGTGGGGACAGGAAAAGGGATTCAGGATAGGAGCCTAGAAACTGGTTTTCCTTTTGGGCTCTGTGACAGGGAACATGACCCTTCTGTCCATGGGGTCTCAGTTTGAAGTTTGAAACAGATTGAGAGTCTAGATCACTGGTTCTCAAGTGTGGATACTTATCAGTATCACTTGGAAGGTGTGTTAAAATGTTCATAGCAGGGCTGGGAAGGTGGCTCAGTGGTAGAGCCTTGCATGCCTGAGGCCCTGGGTTCGATTCCTCAGCACCACATAAGCAAAATGAAAAAAAAGCTGGAAGTAGCGCTGTGGCTCAAGTGGTAGAGTGCTAGCCTTGAGCTGAAGAGCTGAGGGACAGCACCCAGGCCCAGAGTTCAGGCCCCACAACCGGACCCCCCCAAAAAAATGTTCATAGCAGAAAATGTCGCATGAACTTCTAATTCAACAGATCCAAAGTGGGGCCTGAGCCATTCTAACAAATTCCCAAATTGAGCAGATGCTGCTGCCTCTTTGCTCACACTTTGAGAATTACTGACCTAATGATTAGAGCACCTTTCAATGCTGAGATTTTGTTTCTAAAAAGCAACCTAATGCCAGGAGCCATTGGCTCATACCTATAATCTTAGCTACTCAGGAGGCAGAAATCTGAGGATCACAGTTCAAATCCAGCACAGGCAGGAAAGTCTATGAGACTCTTATCTCCAATTAACTACCCAAAGCCAAAAGTAAAGCTGTGGCTCAAGTGGTAGAGTACCAGTCAAACAAAAATGCTCAGAGACAGCATCCAGGTCTTGTGCTGTCATACACACAAAAAAGAGCAACATAATTATGGGCCAAAGAAATGAATAAGCAAAGTAGAAGTTTAGGAGAGGGAAGCAAAGTTTCCAAATATTTCTCTGAATAACAAACAGATGTCTTGTTGTTGCCTAGACCCAGAAACAATGGGACCAGGGCCCTAATGAGCCTGTCCTATTTCCCTTCTGCTCTCAGAGTTTCTATTCATTTGGTTTGCATTGATCTTACATCTGAGGCCATATTTTATAACAGCAGCTGCTTGACTCTGTAATGAAGTACTTTATGGGAAAGCACATTAGAAATATGAAGTGAAAAGCAGGGGGTTATTTTTAACGTATGTTTATATTTTCTGTTTTACCTCCTTCAAGAAAACAAAACCCCATAAATGATTACTTCAATAAAAGACAGAGATATAGTTGATGGGAGACAGTTGTGTGGGATGAAATTGAAGTGATGTAAATTAAATAAGAGTTTCATTATCTCTCATAGTAACCAAACTCTGAATGAATATATGGAGGGGAAGTCTGAGTGGTTTCATCAATGAACAAGACAGGATCTCCTCTAGGACTGGAAAATAGCACTGCAAGGCATGCCACAAGGGTACCATGGATGTGTTTCCTGGTGACCCCATAGAGGTGTTGTTTCATACCTGTGACCCTAAACTCTAGCTGTCAAAAATGCTTCAGGCCCTATGGTCAAAACATTCAATGGTCAACTCCCAGAATGAGAATTCAGGCTGTCTGGCCCCTGGCCAGTGTCTCTTCTATCATCTCAATGTACTGGATGATCTTCAAGCCTCTTATTCATATGTATAACAGAGCTTTTAGACTTGAACTTGATCCTTTTTTAATGCAGGCTTTCTGCCTGAGTAAGTTCAACTGCCCCACCCACTACCATCATACATAGGAGCTTATTAATCCTCAAAGACCAAATGCCTGATTTAATAGTTAACCTATGAGCAATGTCACCTAAGATTCTGGAATAGCCAGGCTTCTTTCTCTAAACCAGGTGACCCTACAGGGCTATTCTGGGCCTCTGCTTTGACGCTTCAGTCACAATTCACCCTTAAAGATGAGAATTCTGGGGAACAAAGAGACAAACACACCTGACCTTATCCCACTTAGCTGTGTTCCGGTACACACATCTATGTGGGGCGGCGGGGGAGGTGATCAAGTGGCTGCTTCAGGGAGGGCTACACAGGAGCCAAGATGTCTACACTTTAAGTGTGCATACCCCCTTTGGGTTCAGCCTGAGCTAGGAATGAGGATAAGCATAAGCCTTAGGACTTGATTTATTCACTTACCATAGGTTCTGCCAATATTCAGACCTGCCTATAAAAGTTAAGTGCCTACTTCACAAAGAAATTACCTTCTATTTGTATAGGGAAAGGGGTTAAAGAGATAGTAAGAGCAAGTCAGATTCCTGGCTGTCTCCAAACTTGCAAATGGGTCTGTCTAGAGAGCCTACCCATGCTAGTACATGGTTTGCAAAACCCAGAAACCCCCACACACTAGCACTGTCAAACGTCACACAAGAGCCCTTCAGGAGAGTCAGCAGTGCCCTTCATCCAAGTTGTTTCAAGCAATGATCTCAGTTGTTCTTGAGAACATTCTGTAAGTCAACAGCTGGCTGAGGTGGCGCCAGGTAGCCCAACAGCCCCATAACCTTTGGCTGACCTCTGCTCAAGAACAGATTCGGTAAAATTCTCAAGTGTAGGCCATTGGGCAATGGAGTATAGGAACTTACTTGGAACACAAAGAATTTACCTTCAGAAGACATCACCAGCATTTTAACAAACTGGGGCACTCAACTATTATCTATCAGAAAATTATAAGCAAAAGGACAAACTCTAATAACCAAAATATTGAGAACTCAGATTGTCAACACTCCAGAAACTTACAATGAGCCATTTGACTGTTAAAACAAAAACAAACAAATGAATCGTAAATTCATTTACAGAAGCACAACATTCAAACCAAAGATAGTTAGCAGAGAGAGGTGGCACATGCCTCTAATCTATGTACTTATGAGGCTGAACCAAGAGTATCTCAAGTTCAAGGCCAACTTGCTTCATATAGCAAGCCAGCAAGGGCTATATAAGGAGATCATGTATCAAAAAACAGTCAGATAGATAGATAGATGGATGGATGGATAAATGGATGGATTATTAGATGAGGCAAAAATGAATTTGTACACATTACACAGAATGTGTACACAGTACACATGTTTGTGCTGTGTTCTGTTCTAGGAAGCACCTTTTAAAACACATAACTACAAACCATAAACTAGTACTTCAAAGTAGTAGTGAACACTAGTGCTAACCCATGAACTAGCACTTTGAAGAGCTTATAAAGTAGCCTTTGAAGAATTTTTTGGCCTGGAGTGAGTAGAACCCTGAGAGATTTGAAAGCTCCTTCAATATTTGATAGGTGAAATGAATCCCAAGATAGGGACACAAGTGGGTTATTTTTCTTTCTTGCTATTGTTTCTAACATATTTATAAGGTACTATGTGATTTTTTTGTGATACATACAATGAATTCTTGACTGCACTTCCCCCTTCATTCATCTACACTTCTCCTCTTGCCCCCCACCTTGCATATACCCATTTCCTGGTGCTGATCATCTTCATAGTCTACTATACAATTCATTTGTAACCCAGTGTGTTTACTTATAGATTTATAGGTATATTCTATCTACCACAAATGTGGGAAACTATGCAACCTTTGTTTCTCTGAGTCAAACTTACTTCATTTAATATAATTTTCCAACTCTTTCCATTTCCTTATGAAGGGCATACTATCATTCTTTCTAATGGATGAGTACAATTTCATTGTGTATATTCACTACACTTTTTGATTCATTTTTCCATTGAGAGGCCTCTGGGTTGATTCCATATCTTGATAATGGTGAATAATGCTGCAATGAACATCATTGTGCTGGTGACTTTACCCTTGTTTGTGTTCTGTTAGATAAATGTCTATGAGTAGAATTGCTAAATCATAAAGTAGTTCTATGTGAGGTTTGGGGTGGGGGAGAACCTCACTACTGCTTTCCAGAGTAGTTTTACAAGCTTACATTTCCACCAATAAGTTATTAGACTCCCCTTTTGGCTGCATCCTCACTAGCATTTGTTGTTGTTTGTTTTCTTGATAGTAGCCAGAATGGGTCAAAGACCTCAATGTAAAACCAGGAACCATGAAACTATTACAGGAAGGGATAAGGGGTAAGGGAAACACTAGGACTCCTGGGCACAGGTCAAAACTTTCAAAAACCAGAAATCCAACTAATCAGAGAAAGACTTGATAAATGGGATTATATCAAAGTTAAAAGTGTCTGGATGGCAAAGGACATAGCTAAAAAACTAAATAGAAAGAAGCCAACAGAATGAGAGAAGATTTTTACCAGCTGTACATTAAACAAGAGCCTAATATCTTGAACATACTCCAAACTCAAAAATCAATTTTTGAAATTAAATCCTCAAAGAAACAACCCAATTAATAAATAACTTAAAGAGATGTCTCAGAAGAAGAAGTAAAAATGGCCAATAGCCCAAAGGAAATGCAAAACTCTCTACTTCTTAAGCTCACATTTGAAAAAGTCTTCTCCCACAGGAGCCAGCCTGTTTATTCTGACCAGCAGCCTGTGTGGCTGTTTATGAAGAGACAGAAGCAGAAGATATTACTATCTGTTATGGAGAATTGTCTGCTGACAGATTTGCTTGGCCTTAAGGTAAAAACTTCTCTGGGCGAGGTGTTTCTCAAGGTATGGCTAAAACAAAGCTAATTCTCAGATTTCAGTGTCCCCACATTACCAAGCATTTTCAGGGCTTCCAACTGATGGACTCATTTTGTCTATACTGGAAGAACAATGCTAACTGCCCTAGAAAGCAAAGCAACCCTCCAGTTTAAAATAGATTGTATTAGCCAGGCACCAGGGGCTCACACATGTAATCCTAGTACTCAGGAGGCTGAGATCTGAGGATTGTGGTTTGAAGCTAGTCTGGGCAAAAAAGTCCCTGTGAGCCTCTTATAGCCAATAAACTAGAAGTGGCACTGTGGCTGTAATAGAGTGCTAGCCTTGTGCACAAAGAGACCCAGGCACAGCCCTGAGTCCAAGCCCCAGGAAGAGCAAAATAAAAGAAGATTGTACTAACTCCTCACTTTGTTCAGTACCCTCACTTGCAGCCATTTCCCCAAGGTACCAAAAACAGGCAACATAGCTCCCTTCCACAGATGGTAACATTGAGAGCTATGGAGTAAGCTGGTAACCACTGAGCATTCCAGTGGTTAAGCTGAAATAGCAGTATGTGTCTCTTCTACTAAGATTTTTTTACTTCTAAGGAGTTACTTAAATGAGCTCTTATTTTCATAGGGTATCTTCAATCTCCATAAAACAAATCACAGATATAATAGTTCTTAGGAGCTTACACGCACTGATGTAGTCCTGAGCTCCCTCCTCCTTACCAAGCTACACACACACACACACACACACACACACACACACACACACATCCTGCCTGTAAGGGTGTAAGCACCAAGTAATTTGATCTATTCCTGGCTCTAACCAACAGTGTTTGAAAGTTCAAGATTGTTTGTACCAAAGACTTGCACAAATGTACAACATAAATGTTCTCTGTAGGCAGGCCCAGCCAGAGAGACATCACTCCTGAGGGAGATGTACAACCTGCATTCATAGGCTCTAGCTACCAGTGTTATCTTTACAGACTACCAAGAAATAAATGTTTCTCCCACCTCAGAAGTGGGGAGGAGGGCTTAAAGAAGCAGTATGTTTATTGTCTTTTGATTTCCATAAATTTGAACTAGCTTTGAGTTTTCTTATACTGCATTTTCAAATTCTCCCCCATCTGAAATATTTTTAAAGAAAAGGTAATTTTGACCATCAGTTCCATATAAACGAGTCAGAAATGCCTAGCACAGAAACATTCAGCTTCCATACTGCATAATACTTCCTGAGAATCTAACTATGCACCACTTCCGACAACCCTAATAGCCCACTTTGAGTCTCTGGTTGGGTGTATGTATGTGGGATGTTATTCAACATCTCTGGTGTCACTATCCTACTCCACAGACTGAGGATACAATTACCAAGATGTTGCTCAGTTGTTGTTTTTTTTAGTATTTTTTTATTATAAAGATACTGTACAGAGGAGTTACAATTACATGAGTAAGATGATGAGTACATTTCCTATTGAGCATTGTTACCTCCTCCTTTGTTTTTCCCCTACTATCCCTTGCTTTCCCACCTCCCCAATTCCTCCCTCCCTGCCCCAGAAGTTGTAACGATTATTTTCAACATAGTGTCTTTTACATCTCATTGTTACAATAGGTCATCCTGTATCCTTATTTTAAAATATCTGATTCAGTCCAACTCTGAGTTGCTTTGGACCAAAGGTTAGCAAATTACAACTTATTGATCAAACTGGCCCTGTCTATTTTTATAACTAAAGTTGTATTGGAACACAAGATTCTAATCTATCTTGTCTATGTATGATGTTGGGCTGCAAAAACAGAGTTGGGCAACAACAACAGAATTGGCCCACAAAGTTAAAAATACTGTCTAATCTTTTACAGAAAACTTTGCTAACTACTTGTTTTGTCCATTAGAAACTCAGGGAGCATCTAAGCTTCTAAGACAATAAGAAACCAGGCATTCTATAAGTAACTCACAGTAATGAATTCATCCATAGTTGAGAGTCTATTTGTATTTTCAGCCTGTGCCACTTCTTCGGATCACACAGCAGGCAGCAAACTTATGGAACGTGTTAAATAGAACTTCCTTGTCATTGTCCTAAAATGGCTTCCTCTAAGCTCCAGTGGGTGTCCCTTTGGCAGGCACCTCTATCTCTCCCTCTCTGCTCCCTCCTCAGGCCACACAGACTTCCATTACATCTTACTTTTTCAGATTTTATTGCTGTTTATTTTTAGAACTATCCTGAAACAGAAGTCTGTCTCTATTCTTGTGTGTTGAATTGCTCTTCTTCAGCCCATTTCCAGGTTCGTCATGTCTTCACAAGCACTAAGGACCAGAACTGCACACACTCCAGGAAGACAGACTATGGTTTCCAGAAAGAAGACTTTGGGCTGTGGGTTCAAGTTGAGGTCAGACATAGTTTGGAATCTTGATTCCTTCTTTCCTTCCTTCCTTCCTTCCTTCCTTCCTTCCTTCCTTCCTTCCTTCCTTCCTTCCTTCTTTCCTTCCTTCCTTCCCTCTCTCCCTCCTTCCTTCCTTTCTTCCTTCCTTCTCTCTTACCTTCCTTCCTTCATTTCTCTCTCTGTATATACAGTTGCAATACTAGGGTATGAAGTTGGTACCTAATTTGTGCTAGTCAGTTACTTTTCTCTTTTCTTCTAGTTTTATGGTATTTGTCCACAATAGTATCATGGATATGCAGCTGATGAGACACAAATGCTCTCCAGGGCTTGTTATTCACAGCTTATATACTGTGTGGACTCTTGTTTTCAGAGAAGCCAGTTGTGATCTTGACCATGTATTTTTTTTTTCAGGTAAGGGGTAGGTTTATTCAGTAGACCTGCTGGGATCAGGCAAGGTTGGCACTCCATGTGGCTGGGAAAGGCCTGGGAAAGAGAGAGAGCTGGGAAAGAGAGGAAAGAGAGAGAGAAGAGCTAGAAAAGAGCAGAGAGAGAGCTAGAAAAGAGCAGAGAGAGAAGGGAGCTGGGAAAGAGAAGAGAAGGAAAGAGCTGAGAAAGAGCTAGAAAAGTAGAGAGAGAACATCTGGGCCTGGGCTAGGCTTTATCTAGGGTATGGGTGGAGAAAGGCGTGGCCACATCAAATTCAGATGTGACCTCAGTGGATGAAGATGTGACCTCTTCCAGGTGTCCCAGTTGCCTAGGTAACGCAGGTACTAGGTGGAGACTTTGCTGCGAGGAGGGTGGAGTCTGCTCACCAGCCAGGAGCGGACCTTACATTCCAGCCTTTTAATAATCATGAAATAGGACAAGGATTCTCTCTGGCTACTTCCTGCTGACAAGGGGCATCTACAATAGGGGTAAAAGACTGGAATTTGGTCCCCTCCCAGAAGGCAGTGAGGAGCAGCTGTCCCTTGGTGGCATGAGTCCTTAGATGAAGTCTGGAGAAGTCTCATGAGCATTGAGGGGCTGGAAAAAAAATACTAGAGAGCAAATAAATGGCAAGAGGAAGGACTTGGGGCTGAAAATGTTGGTAGAAATGTCCCTAGCTACTTCTGACATCTGGCGACTAGGTAGAGAAGTCAGGTGACAAAGGCAAGAATATAAATTCCTGTTCAGTTAATAGGTAGACAGGTATAGACATTAGATGGGCAGGCTTCTTACTTCTACTGACCTCCCGGCTCTGGTTAATTTTGAAAGGCAGGCACAAAGTAGCTGTTGTAACATCATCTCCTCTTACTCTTCTCCATATTCCCTTGTTCCCCAGACTGGCTGAGTCTAGGTGCTCGTTGCTGGGATGGCTTGTCCCAGCTGGTATTCAAGGAGGATTGAACTCAAGGCCTGGGCATTGTCCCTGAGCACTTCTGCTCAAGGCCAGTACTGAACCACTTTGAGTTATAGCACCACTTGCAGAGTTTGGCTGGTTAGAGATAAGGGTCTTGAGTCATGCTTCCAGCCTGGCTCTTTGCAGGTTAGTTGGGAGAGGGAGTCTTAGGAATTTTTCAGCCTGGGTTGGCTTTGAACTGCAATCTTTGCCACAAAAGCCCTTTATTATTTCCAATTAAAGCAACAAGGAGATCAAGTAGAATAAGTAGAGCTTACCTGGTTCTTATCAAGAATTGACTGACAATATTCTGGAATGACAAAACTTCTTAGATGTGAGAATCTTAGCACAGATATGCCCAATATTTTAGAACCATCTAGTCAGTAGAATACACAACACAAAACAAAAAAGGCAAAACTCAAAACTTAAAAGTTTTTTTTTAAATTTAATTTTATTTTATTTGTGAACATACTACAATTACATGCGCAGGATAATGCGTACATTTCTTACCAAGCATTGCAGCCTCCTCCTTTGGTTTACCCTTCACATCCCTTCCCAGCCTCCCCCCTCCCCCCCAATCCCAATCCTTCTCCTTCCCCCCCCTCCCCCCCACACCGACTTGTACTTCTCATTGTTGCAACAGGTCCACCTGTATCCTTAAAGAACTGGTTCAAAACCTAAAAGTTTGACATCAATGTTTAGACATCTTTGCTAACAAAGCACATCAGATGGTTGGGCCTCAGTTACCAGAGCCTGTGAAAAGAGCAACTTGTTAGCAAGGCACCTTAGAATAGATGGATGGAGTTGTAAGCTTGGTGGAAGGTTAAGGGTCAGATGGGGCCAAACCCTTAACCCACCATGTGGCCAAGATGGTGAATTCAAGATGGTGAATTTCTGAAAAAAATGCAAAGAAAGCCTGAACAAATAGATCAAGCCTACATTGGCTAGCCTTTGAGAGGGAACCTAGAGGGGGGTCCCTGGGACCCAGCCTGCGTCGCACTCTTCAAGGCACAAGCCAAAAAGTTGTAGAAAAAAGGGTAGAAAGTTGGACATGAGTGGCAGAAAGAGAGCAAAGAGAGCCTGAAAGTAAACAGACTTCATTTTTAAAAAGAGGTAGCCAAATAAGAACTGCACCACGCACGTGGTATTCGGGTAAGGGGTAGGTTTATTCAGTAGACCTGCTGGGACCAGGCAAAGTTGGCACTCCACGTGGCTGGGAAAGGCCTGGGAAAGAGCGAGAGCTGGGAAAGAGAGGAAAGAGAGAGAAAAGAGCTAGAAAAGAGCAGAGAGAGCTCAAAAAGAGCTAGAAAAGAGCAGAGAGAGCAGAGAGAGAAGGGAGCTGGGAAAGAGAAGAGAAGGAAAGAGCTGAGAAGGAGCTAGAAAAGAGCAGAGCTAGAGCTAGAAAAGAGAAGGGAGCTGGGAAAGAGAAGGAAAGAGCTGAGAAAGAGCTAGAAAAGCAGAGAGAGTTGACCATGTATTTTTATGTTTTCATATACACTCATACACATGTGCATACTCACATACATATACAGTTGACTCACAGATGCATTCTTTAAAATTAGTTTTCCGCAAATAAATACACAATATACATATGTACATATACATATATTTACATGTTGTTAATATATGTACAAATAATGTATATATATGCTTGTATATACACATGTACATATTATTCAAAACTAGTAAAAATTTATCTTCCCAACTAAACACTTAGCTCCTAGAAGTGATTTTGTTTAACCATCGTTTTGCATGCCCAGAGGCTGGTGCAGTATGTGGCATTCTAGACTAAAGGCCATCTTATAATGAAGGAGGGGAAGAGGGATTCAGTAGAATTCAAAGCTATAAATAAGGAGCTACAATTGTTCTAGAAACAGGAATTCAAGCTTAATGACTCTCAGAGCCCTTGTTAAAAAGTTACTTAGCAAGCATTTATTGAACACCTAAAATGAGACAAACCCTTTCCAATAGGTTATGTCCTTTACATTCCTAAGCATCACTTTATTGTTCATGAGCCATGTGATAGGGTAGCTGGGACAGCAGAGGTTACAGACAAACATAACTCTAGAGTGTCCCAAGTTTTGTCACCTAGAAGTAATGCACCTCTGTGATGTTCAAGAAAGCTATGAGGTTGCAAGTTTCCATTCACAGGTCCTAATGCAGAGACTAGCATTTAGGAAATACACAACACCTCACTTATTTCTGAGGTGCTATTCTGGAACCCAAAACTCTGAGTACAGTTTATGTAACTTTTCCCTGAATAGATGACTTGAGATGGGCTCTCAGGTAGTGCACCTGTCCCTTAGCTGCTAGAGTGAGAGTAGGAGCCACAACAATAGATATTGACCTAAGAGGCTGTTGTTTTCATCCCAGAGAGGACCTTCCCAAGCTCAGATGGCTAAGGAACATCATCTAAAAACCAAAAGAAGTCTACTGTGTCTCCCTCTCTCAACTCTGATTTGTGCTGGGTGATTCTGGGTGTTTTTTTTTAAGTTGCCGAGAGCCTCTGCAGTTCCCATTACCCTGGAGCAGACCCCTATCTCTAATAGGGATCATGCATTAATGACAGAGACAAGTCCTTGGGAAGATTAAAGGCCTTGCATAATTAAAAAGATAAGAGCCAGCCTGGGAAAAGGAAATTGGGATTCAATTAACATGAGGCCTCTCTCTCCCCAGTCACTTGGGTTCTGCTATTGAATGTTCCACTCAGATGTGCCCTCCCTACTTGCCAGAGTGAAAGGCTAAAGGACTCTTATTTATGGCCTGCTTGGAGTTGGGCCTGGGGCCTTGCTTGGCTGGGGAGTTTGTTTACTTAGTGCTTAGAAAGGGAGGGGAAAAGCAACACAAATCCTATAGGAGGGGACCACAAGGTGCTTTTGACTCCTTTCTCTCCCTCCTCTATTCCTCTGATCTTCTTGACAGGGGAAGAAAAACACTGAATAGAAGGTCTATTTCCTTCCTCTTTCAGCCTGGGGCTGACAGGACAGGCTAAGGGTCACTGCTGAGAAAGCTTTGTGAGGTTATTTGTGTTGGGAAACCATGCTATTTCCTCTTCTCCATCTTTCTCAGGTTTCTATGGAGGCAGAAGCAAGAAAAGGTTGGGGAGGCAGCTTGTCCAAATGACTGTGGGATTGGATGTAGAGTGCCTGGCTTTCAGAGAACCCCATTTCTGGTGATCTACCAAAAGGTTCTAAATCTGGAGGCAGAGCAGTGTGTACAAGGGCCTGGCCACTGAGCTGGCAGCTCAGGTGGGAGCAGCTTGGTAGGCTCCAGGTCTGCAGGAGTTGGTCTTAAGAAACCTTTAAAGGCAAGCTTCATTACTTCACAGCTAACTATTATAAATGTGAGCTGGATCCCAGGTCCTTACAGAGATAGAATGCAGAGGTCCTTTTGGATAACAGGTTATGTTATAAACACTCTGCTCTCTCTAAAGGATGTCGCAGGGTACCCTGCTGTAGATTCTCTTGGCTTCTATCTTTACAAGAACTTAGAAGCTCAATCAAAATTTTCCCAGTAGACAGCAGTCTTGGTCACTTTGTGGGGCAAGTGAGGCTGATGACACTGTTGCTAAGGATAAGGAGATGGCCTTAAGGAGACTGAACTAGGACATCTGGTTTAAGAAAAAAATGACACAATACAAGAGTGGAGATAAAGTAAGATAATTTGGATATTAGATCTTGTTCCATACCCAACTAATCATTTGGAAGCTGTATTCAAGATTGCATACAATAGCACTTAATATGTTCTTCATAGGCACCTCAAGCTCAACAAGGTTGAACCAAACCCTTCCTCATATCTTTTCTTTTTGTGTTCCTTACCCCACCAAATACCTCAGTGAGGAATTTCTGAGAATTTGTTTTTTCAAACACACAATGGTAGGAACAATGCCAGCTCTTTCTACCTCAGCTGACAGAATTAAATATGAGCTCAGCCACAAATGCATGTTCGAAAATATAAATGCAAGACAGATCTCCAAAGCTGGAGACCAGAGTACCATACTTGATCCTCCCTTCCCACATTGGTCACCTCATTATTGATTCTCAAAGCAGAGGCTTGACTTACATAAACCACAATGGATACATACCCTCCCTCCCCTGCAGATGCAATGCACAGCCATTTCTGCAAAATCTTACTAGGGAATAAAGCTGATCAAAGTATAGAAAATAATAGCAGCTAGATTGGAGAGAGGAGTAGGTTTAAGGAGAGTTATTTAGAACTAAAGAGATGTGGTTATATAATAAAAACCTTAAAAGTAATCATCTAAATCCTTTGTTTATTAAATGAACCCATTAGAGCAAAAGAAGATATGGATGTCAGCCTCTGTGATGACCCATACTTATGTTACCTCCTAGAATTCACACCTTTGTGTAGTTAGTCCCCTCCAAGAAAAGTCCCTGATAACTTCTGTAAGGATTCCCACTTCTGTGTGAAGCCAGCTGCTTATCCTGAGGACACTCAAGCAGTCCTATGGAGAGGTCTATCTGGTGAGGAATTACAGCTTCCTTACAACAGCCATGTGAGTGAAGTATCTGGGAAGAGGGTTTTCCAACTCCAATCTAGCCATTGGTTAACTGTAGTCCTTGAGCACCTGTGAGAAGATCCACCCAGTCACACCATCAAACTTACACCAGGGTGTAAGGTTACTTGCTATATAGCTATACATACCCAATGTAGTTGGTATATACCAGTTTCAAGTATGTTCTGAATCTTTACAATGTATCCATAGTTGCTATATCTCATTTTATTCTTCAGCTTATTTATTGCATCTGGCTCAAAGATTGAGAAGTAGGTTTTGAGAGGTTAAGCAGCCTTTCCAAACATTCTGGCTTCTAGAACTCTGAACTGCTGAAGTCACCTTCTATGTCCTTTTGTGGCCTTGGCTATTGCTAGGGCCTGCTCTAGCTCCTTAGTGGATATTCTAAGATAGTATCACAGGTGAATTAAAGTTACTTCCTCATTGCTGTAATCTGCTAACCTATCCTTAGTGTTCCCAGCCACCATCTGACAAGCCTCAATTGAGTGCCTGCTGTATGACAAGTGTCAAATAAGTCACATCTACAGGATGCATTTTCTAGAGGCACAGTTCAATAGACAGCCGGGGGTGAAAAATGGGAGAAAGAAAAAAATAAGAAAGCTATAACATTTGAGCTTAAAATGTCACAGGGAACCAAGGAAGTTGTCTGATGGATTGCCCTGTCATCTTCAAGCCAAAAGAAAAAAAACTCAGATCCATCAATTTGTTCCTGCCCTTTTAATCCAAACAATATTTTACAGCATCAGAACATAAAAAATTATTTTCTTACACATTCAACTCTGTGTGAATTGCTGAGCACTTAACCAGAAAGTAGTAAGAAGTGTAGCTTGTTCAAGTGTCTGCACATCTGACTGACCCAGATTATGTGTGTAATATACTCAACATATATGAGAAGCTACAGAGTGAAAATGTGCTCATTCATTTACTCATGGGAAGCCTGATGTTTGCACAGTTGCTCTAGACAACAAACATAAGGAAGATTGCATGCATGTATTCCAACTGCCAAAGTAGAAGACCTCTTCTGCCTTCTCTAAGCCTGCTTTCCCTCTGGCTGAATTTTTGGTCAGTGGATGTGTTCTGAATATCCTGACCTCTCCTCAGAGTGTATTATAGGCTTTCATCATCTACCCCTTCAGGATATAGCATGAGTTGCACAGAAGGCTGCTAAGTCTTTTCCCTCACAAAATGACTGGCAACATGAGGTGCATGCTGTAAAGATTTGAGGACAAATCTTACAAAGTCAGATGGAATTTGACATGGAGACATTTTAGTCTCCAAATCCTGCTGCATCTTCAGTCTACCTACACTGCTTCTGCCTCATCTAAGTAATCCTTATCCCTTATCAGTATAATCCCCCCTTCTCACCATACTTTTTCCTCCAGCTCAGTTCTCTGCTTTGTAGGTGATTTATCTATATATGAATCTACCTCCCATACTAGGTTGAAATCTCCATAGTCATGATTGAGTCCATACTATTATACAATGTCCAGCTGAGGGAATAATACATCTTTATTGCAAGAACATGAACGAGAATATAGCAACTTAAAGTTTCCTGGATCACTTGTGGAATGATTATATCCATGAAGATCAGAAAATATATTCAATTTTCTTGACATAAGTTGGGAGATGATGAAAGGAGTGAACAGTCATAATATATTCCTTTAAAAGTTAAACACTTAGCACGTCTTCCAGAAATTTTACTTTTAGATAAAAGAAAACATGCTCATATTGCACATCATGAATGTTTATGGAAGCCATATTCATAATTGTCCCAAATGGGAGTTATGTAAATGTCCCCATCGATATAATGGAGTATTGCTCAACAATAAAGGAGTTGCATTCTGCTACATGCAACAACATCCCCTACCCATGAGGGTAAGGATGGGTAGTTGGAAGCACAAAGTCATAGGACAGAAAGAAAACTAGATTGGAATGATGTATGCGTGTGTGCTTCACATATGCTGAATTTTATGATAGCATGGCTACAAAGCCTTCAAAAGACTTTACAATTCCATATTTTCCTGTCTATTATTTCTATCAAATTGCATTTTCTGAAGTGTTCAAAACCAGTAGATTGCAATGAATTTACATCTTTTCAAGTGTTTAAGACAGCAAAGACCATGCTTCTTCTGAATTTTCTCTTCTTTAGGTTAAACATAACCATTTTCTCAAATGTTTTATATGGTATGAAACATTTCCTCATATGATATAAAATTACTCTCTGTGTGGTGTCCTTAAGTTTGAACTAATTCTCACTTAAGGTGAACTTCAAGCATGGTTCAAGTAATGTGAGGTGAAATATGACTATGTTTCCTGGTCTGGGGTAGAAAAGATGCCAGAAAAGTAGACCTAGTAGAAAAGCCCACATACAAGGAGATGAGGGTAATACTGAATCAGAAAAAGAAGACAAGAAATGGAGGGACAAAGGGTAAACAAATTCAGCAATGATACTCACTGAACACTATGTTGCAAATGAACTATACAACTTGTAGGTGAGGATGGAAGGGAGAAACTGAGAAAGAGTGAGGGAAGGGGTGACATTATCCAAAAAGAAATGTACTCTTTCCCTGACTTATGTAACTGCAACCCATCTGTATATCACCTTTTTAATAACAATAAAATATTTTTTAAAGTAAGGAAAAGAAACAAGCAAAAGAAAAAAGGAAAAGAGACAATGAGTTTGTAAAAGAGTGATAGAGGTCATAAGAAAGGCACACATAGTAAAAGTATGAGGTGTCATGAAATCTAAGAGCCGAGGGAGTTTAGGGAGTAATGGGGTGGACTGCAGTGTTGGGTTCCACAAAGGAATTTAAAAGGGTAAGAAACAAGAAGGTAGAAAGCTCTGCTGACTTGGGAAAAATGGGAGAGAAAAAAATGTAAGAGTTATGGAGAGTAGGCAATGAAGCAGCAGGGTAACTGCTTGCTGTCTTCTCTGGTTACAAAAGGAAAGGAAAGAGGACAGTGGTTGAGGGAGGTGGAGCTGGCTGCAGGCTTAAGTAAAATATTTATATGCTAGAGGGTGAGGTATGTCCATTGAGAGATAATTGAAGTTGCTGCAACCATTTTAAAATGGAATGAGCAGGTGGGATGCCAAGTAGCAGAAGTACTGAGGAGGAAGGGATAGAAATATCTGAAGGTATAGGAAAGAAGGGCTCATTATAGCTCTCGTTTAGTACTATATGGCTTAAAAGGTTGTGTTTATTATCCATTGGGTTATCTACAAAGATGGAAGTATTACTATTTTTTTCTTTTGTGTAAAACAATCTTGTACAATAAAAGAGAGTAAGTAAATTTCTCCAACCTAGAACTTAAAGAAGATGGTCTGACTGCTAATCCCTTTCACCTGTGGGTAAAGAATTGCACACCTGAGAGCACTGTAAAGTGTAAACTAAGGTCATGTCCCAAAATGGCAGCCAGAGAAGTGGGTTATTGAGAAACGCTATGAATCCAGGACAGCTGAGATGACTGAGTACACAGTTATAGAAAAGGGGTCAATATAGAATGAACAGAAAGTTGTCCTGGTAGCCTTGACAGCATCTAGTCTGTGCTAGCCTAAAATAATCTAGCTCCAACCTTGTCCTGAATTATAAGAATCAATATTCCATGGATCCATTTCACTGAATTTAGTGCCATTATGTGTCGAGAAACAGTAGGAAACTCTGCAGATGTCTTTGTCCCTGTGGTCAGAAACAAGGAAGAAGTTACTCAATACATAAGAATCAGAACAGTGGTCATGCATGATAGATGTGACCAAAGGATGAAGTTCTTGTACAGAGATTCACAGGAAATGAAGGAATTCCATGAAGGTGGGTAGCCAGAGAAGGTTCTTGGGGAGTACTGTACTCTAAATTCCACAGTTCCTGTGGTGTAAGTCACTACTGAAACTCAGAAACTTTAGCATTAATGTTACTGTGTAAAGTCAAACCCCATTATTAGAAAGTCTGGAAATCACTCCCAGAAGGGCTAGAAAAGTAAGATATAAACTCTGGCATGAAGTAGGGCATGACAAGTTAGCAGAACACTGAAATGTCCCATGGAAAAGCAGTCAAAAATCTATTGCAATATGTTCTGGAAATCTAGGCCAAGATTCTGGGACTAAAAATGCAAAGAGATATTGAAGGCAATATGCTTTGGTTACAATAAGATTTGTTACCGAATAAAACATTGGAAGAGAAGGGGGATGAGAACATAACCCTTGACAACCAAAATGGTGAAGACATTGATAGATAAGTTCTAACATATTTATAAGATGATTTCTTTGTTGCTTTGTATGTCCCTCCCCCACAGTATAACCCCTGCTTTCACTGTATTTGATGTTGCTATAATTTGTGGAGGGGAAGGGAAAAAACAAATCATTTAAATAGGGATACAGGTGGACCCGTTGCAACAATGAGATGTACAAGTCGTTATGTTAAAAACGAACTTTACAACTTTGGTGGGAGGGTAGGGTGGGAAGGGAGAATTGGGGGAAGCGAGGTGGGGGATGGGAAGGGGAAACAAAGGAGGAGGCAACAATGCTTGATAAGAAATGTACTCATTATCTTGCCCATGTAATTGTAACCCCTCTGTACTGTATTTTCACAATAGAAAAAGAATTAGAAGCATCATGGTTTATGGTTTTATGTGAATGTCAGATAGCACAGGAACCTGTGTAGCTATCTAGAGCAGAAGCCTGAAGTTCTCATCCATAGGCATATCTCAGAGGTCATCTACATGGAGAAGTTTATATGACTTCTTGAATGTAAGTTACATGGGGAGAGATGCTGAAGGCCTGAGTTTCAAGGCACACCAAGGAAAGACTGTTAAGCCAAAGTAGCATCTCATAGAGTAATAAGGATCATGTCAATCAGAAGTGGGGCAATAATGAAAGATACTGGAGAAAGGAAATGGAGGTACTAAAACTCAGAGATGACAGATAAGGAAGTCCTTGGGGTTGAGCCAGTGCCTAGGATCAGAGCAGAGGGAGCTATATCTATGAGTGTGAAAAGTGACCTGGGGACCCAGAAGCTTGGCATTCTTTCAGTCAATACCCAGCATCCTTTGTTCCCAGCTCTAAAGGTGCTGCCAGAGTAAGACTAAGCAGGCTACATCTTTGTGGTCACTAAAATCCAGCCTCAACTTCCTAGTGCCAGATTGCTATGTACAAGACGATATCTAATCAGTCTCATCACTGTTCCAAGGCCAATACAAGGCCATATCTGGAAGATGAGGATGAACCCATAAGAAAGTACTTCCATATGTGTACAAGTAATTATTAAAACATTTCTTTCAGTTCTGGGAGTTGAAAGAGTTTGTAAGTCTTCAGAAAAACGTCCAAGACCAGCTCTACTACAGATCTTTGGTCAATTAGTAACAATGTTCTCTGAAATCCAAACTGAGTTGTGCAATCTGACATTGGTCTAGTATAAAGACCAAATGAGAATGATGGAATAACATATGAAATTACTCCAGCACACTCAGGTAAAGTTATAGGTGTACAGTAAAAGGAGACTGAATTGTCCAACCTGAATCCCAGACCTAGCAACATCACTTACTTGCTCTATAAACATGAACACCTATCAGACTCCCAGAACCAATTTCTAATTTCAGAATGTCTCACAGTGTTAAGAAAATAAAGTAGATAAACTTGTTAAAATTGACTGAATTAGAGCTGGAAATGTGGCTTGGTGGTAGAGTGCTTGCGTAAGCATGCACGAAGCCCTCAGAACTATATAAACAGAAAAAGCCAGAAGAGGTACTTGGCTGAAGTGGCAGAGTACTAGCCTTTAGCAAAAGAATCTCAGGGACAATGCCTAGGTCCTGCGTTCAAACCCCAGAACTGGTTAAAAAAAGTGGGCTGAATGACATAGCAACATTTCATCAGTAATAAAGTGCTATAGTTATATTTTGACATTACCAGTTCTTGATAAGCTAGCCTTTCATAATACCAGACTGCAGAACCTGCAGTTCAAGTGTTTGAAGATGACTGTCCCTGCATAAATTTCTTCTTTATTTGCCATTTCCAACTTAGTAATACATAGCAAATTTCTCTTTGCCAGTTATCCTCAATCATTCGTAGCAGCAAACATCACAGCCCTGTGCCCTTTGAAATGAGTTTGGAACTCAGTCAGGAACTGTGGGTAGAGAGTTTGGTAAACTGAAGTAAACAATTCATTTGAGGGGCTTAAGTCTTATTTTCATGTGGGGTAATACTGAGACCTGACTCATTAGACTAGAGCTATTAGAAAATATCTTTATAGCCTTAGGTCCAGGTTGCTAGAAAGTACATCGTCTTCTAGGCTCATTGTAATGCTGGGTTGATGAATGCAGGAACATTCATAGCCTTTAAAATATAAAATTTAAATATAAAATGTAATCCTTTGTACAGACTTTGGGATTTAAATCATTGTCCCCATTTAACAGCTATATAATCAGGGGCTTAGAAAAAAATAGAGGGAAGGAAATGTGGCCAATGTCACACAAATAAGTTTCAGAGTAGGACTGTAACCCCTTTCTTCAAGTCCAATATTCTCTTTATCCTTAGACTGCCCCTGTGAAAAACAGTTTTAATGAATAAAATAATTTGGCTCTACTGCACAGTATTTTGATTCAAGAGCTTCCCTGAACTTGCTGGTCCATTAGCAGAGATAAGATGAGGGATGAGTTATCCAGTGAAACAAATTACAGAATCCAGTGACAGATCCACATATATACAGATACCAGTTAAAAACACATGTGGCAAAAATAAAAATAAAAACACATATGGCATTGTGGAAAGAGAAGGCTTCTCAACAAATCTTACTGGAAAATTGTTTTAACCATAAGTAAATGAAATTCTATTTCACAATACACACAAAATCAGTCCAAGATGGCTCCCTAACATAACGTGAAGGATAAAACTTTAAATGTTAGAAGAAAACAAAGGGAAAGGAAAATCTTTAGGACATCAGAATTAGGAATACATTTATTTGAAAACACAATATATAAAATAAAGCTCATAAAGAAAAGACAAACTTTGGCCGTGTTGAAATTATGGATGTGGATTCATCACAGTGTGCTATAAAGGAAATGAAAAGATAAGACACATATTAGAAGGAAATATTTGGAATTCATATAATCAAAACAGAATTTATACAAATCAGTAAAAGGACAAACTCATTTTAGTCCTTGCATACAAAAAGAAACAGCAATTGCTAAAAATCCATTTTACCTCACTAGTAATCGAGAAAATTAAAATTACAAGGAGAAAGTTCACATCCCCAAATGTGAAACTCTCATAATAGCAGGTGTTGGTAAGTCAATCTCTCATTTCTGGGAGGAGCATAAAGTAATAAAGCTACACTAGAAAACTTTTCAGTATTACCTAGAAAGTCTGAAGACATGTGTAGCCTGTGACCTCCTAGGTATAAAACACAAAAAATAAAAGTCAGAGGCATTGAAAAAGATGTTCTGCTGCGTGCTGGTAGCTCATCCTTGGAATCCTAGCTCTTCAGGAGGCTGAGATCTGAGGATCATGGTTCAAAGCCAGCCCAGGCAGGAAAGTCCATGAAATACCTCTAGCTCCAAATAATTACTAAGAAATCTGGAAGTGGAGCCATGGCTCAAGAAGTAGAGAAGTAACCTGAGCAAAATAAAGCTCAAGAATAGCACCCAATCCCTGAGTTCAAGCCCCAGCACTGACTTACTTACACACACACACACACACACACACACAAATGCACAAATGCACACAGATGTTCTCAATAATATTGCTAAAACAGAGAAATGCATTGGAAGTATATTATAAATACTTGCAAAGCAAATATTTATTCACAAGGTAACATGACATGTACCTACACTGGAATAGCATGCAACCATGAAAAGTGAAAGTGCAAACCTTAGCACACAGGAGTCACCAACACACTTCCTGAATAACACAAGGAACAGTGAGTGGCCCATACAGCATAAACCATTTGGAAAAATTAATAAATCTAAAGTAACAAAATACTATTAGAAATACATAGATATGAGGCCCAACCATGAAAAAAATAAAGAAATAATAAAACCAGAATTCAAGATAATGATCAGTCCTACTAGGAGGAAGGAACCTAACACCTCCAATAATTATACAGATAATGTTTATATGGGTGTTAGTATTTATTTTGATTAAATCAGTCTTTGCTCCTTAAATGGACCATATAGGCTATTTTTCCAGTATGAATTTGGTAGAAGGGAAAACCCGGACAAAAATTAATGTTGGCTGGGCACAGTGACTCACGCCTATAATCCTAGCTACTCAGGAGGCTGCGATTGGATAATTGCAGTTCAAAGCCAGCCCAGGCAGAAAAATTCCTGTGAGACTCTTATTTCCAATTAAACACTCAAAAACCAGAAGTGGCACTGGGGTCAAATGGTAGAGTGCTAGCCTTGAGCACAAAGAGGTTCAGGGAAAGCACCCAAGCCCTGAGTTCAAGCCCCACAACCAACTACAAAATAATAATATTTTTATAATGCAGACTAAATAGTCATATTGTACACCAGGCAATGCCAATCCAGTACCAACTTTCAAAGCTAGTCCTACTGGACTCTACAGGTATTGCCTGTCACATTAGCTGAGATATGACAGATGTATGAGAATAATTTACTGAAAGAATGTCAGAGGCTTGGTGAGTTAATGGGGTGACTAGCTCAAAGCCTAAATAATATTATTTAATAGAAACTCTTAATAACTGAGGAAGGGAAGCAGAGGCTAAGGTATAAAATCTGAAACTAGAACCCTCTTCTCCTATCTCACAAATGCACTCAATCAGATAAACTATAGGATGAGCTAATTGAATGTGTCTTTCTTCAATAGCGTATAAATATGTTCATTTTGAATAACCCTTCCCTACAACCCTTTTCTCATAAGTCCACTGGAACATTCTTTTTGTTTCTCATCTACCTAGTACGCTGTTCTGATCCCTGTTGTCCAATTTGCATGACTCAGTTCCTTGAATGCATGTTGCTTGTAAACATTGTTCACTGATTTGCATACTAGATATCTTTCTAGAGTCTTCTAGGTTGTACACTGATTTGCATACTAGATACCTTCCTAGAGCCTTCTAGGTTGTACACTTGACGAAGGGAAATACTCATATGCAACTGTTAATCCCAAACTTACTATGACACTTACAAATTACAGTGTCAACAAACACACTTCTTTTGAAACTAACAGATGCTGAGATGCAGGCCATGAACACAATGAATCCAAAGTCAATAACTCAAAACACAAGAATTACTAGATTAGCAGAGTAAGAAATCTCAAAATCAAAAGAAAGGGCAAAAATACAAAGACTCTAGGCTGATTATAGCTGAGATGTTAAAAAAGAAAAGCAATTTCAACCAAGCCCTGAAGACTCTGCCAAGCCAAGCAAGTCTGATGTACATATGATATCTAGCAGGCCACACATTGCCCAGAGGAAAAAATTGTTTCATAATGTTTGGCCTGGGATAGTTTTGAAAGATGGAATAAAAGTAATTTTGTGAAAACCAGGTATTCCAAACAAAAATTTTTATATTTATCCCTAAAACATAATCATATGAGTGTACCCTGTCAGAGACAGGCAGGAACAAGCCCAGAAAGAGATGCAGAAGTACAGGCAGGTGGGTGGGAGGGTGGAGAGCTCATCCTATCCATGGAGAGGCAGAAACACTGGAATTGGTGATAATGTTTATCCCACAATCTGCCATGGTCACTAAATCTGGTCTGATAGCCAGAACCCAATTGAAATTCTTCTAGTAGAAACTGTTAGAAAAACTTCTTCTAAAAGTCTATCCAACATTGTGTGCTTTCCCATCAAAATCAGTGAAGATATATTTTTGTATAATATCCTTGTGTGATTGTTACATGACTGGAAGTGTTATTCTCACTTTCTATGTGAAAAACTGAGATTTTGAGGGATTAAATAGTACTTATTAAAAAATAGCACTGAGATTATTCTTCAGGAATATCTAATTTTTCTTCTTCAGGTTAATAATTATAAAGAGCTACCTATAAGGAACACTGAGCTCTCTTTAAGGTAAAAACTTAATATCCACTTTGAGAAACTTGTAGGCAGGGAGCAGCACAGAGCTGGCATCACACAACTCAGTATGACTTCTGACTGAATTTTGATTGGAAGCCACAAGATCATCAGGGATTTGAGATGTTTACTCAATGAAGATATCCATCTTCCAGTGATTTTCTTCTATCCTGTACCTCTTTTTTTCTACCCGTTCTCCCTCCTTCTTCTTCCCTCTTTTCTTTCTTCCTAGCTCGCTTCCTCCCTTCCTTCCTCCTCATTTCACTTCTTTCCTCCCTCCCACTTTTCCTACTGAGCCTTCAAAAGTATTCATTGTACCCCTATGGGCCCATTCTCAGGGACTTGGCATTTACATAAGAGAACACATCACAGCACAATATAAGGAAGCCTGCTCCAGGGAAAGAATGGACAATAGGTCAAGTACATCCCTTCTCTTTAGAATCATGTTTCCAAAGGTGAAAGAGTCTCAGGTGTGTCTATCAGGTGAGGTCAATACTGCAAGCACTTAACCAGACTGCATAGTCGAAAGGCCTAACAATCATAAGAAGAAACAGCCACTGACCTAGGATTGGAGAGAGAGGGCAAAAACCAGAAGACAGATTGCCCAGAGCTCAGGGAAAGAGAGAAAGTGTCTGCAGACTGGGAAACAACTTGGTGATAGCAAAATTCCTTCTGACGAGGCTTGCTGGGACTCCCATACTCATCTTCACCATTTCCGTAGGAAGAATTTACTTCTCTCCCCTCTATTCTTACTCTTGTAAATAAGAATGGAAAATGTAAATCCTAACAGTCTTGGAGAGGACAGAGTTGGAGCAGACCTGTCAAGTAGAAGGGGAAGATCCATTTCCATGTTTATTTATTAATATTATTTTGAGGATAGAAAAAAATGCCAGAAATATTTTCAAAATGTCAACACTATTAAGGAAATCTGAACACCTTAATCCATTTAAATGTCAGCTAGAAGCAAGCATGGGTTTGAAAGTAAGGAAGGGGCAGAGGGAATTAATGCCAGATTCCACATAATCTATCAAAGTTTCTTTCTTTTCTTAATATATTAAATATTAAATGCTTCTTTGCATCTGAGTGAGAGAGGAGAGAGAGAGGGATCAGGGTGGAACTCATAAATGCCTAGATAATTGGTTTTGAAGGTTTTTTTTCTTCTTCTTCTTTCTTTCTTTCTTCTTGGCGGATTCTCAATTTCCCTATAAAAGAGAAAATTCATTTCCAGCCGCTAATGTAATGTCAGTGTGCTGTTTACTAAGCATGGATGATGTATAGGGGGACACTACTTTCAGAGGACTACTTAATGATGCATAGAATTAAATCCTGAGCTCCTCAGCTGAGCCTCCTCCCTCCCTCCTGGTTCCCAGGCTCTCAGTGCATCCTGGGAGATGTGGGGTTGGCATAACCTGCCTGCCTCCTTGCTAGAGAAGGCTAAAATAGCCTCTTAACCTTACCAGACACATTTGCCCTTGGTGTAGCCTGGGATGAGACACTAGGTTTATAAAGAGCAGATACACAAGGTCAGGTATGGCCACATAGAAGTTAGGGAGACAGGGGTAGGGAGTTCTTGAAATGTACTATGGTCTTGGAGTGCAGGGGTAAGTGTGAAGAGGGGAGAGCAATTTGGACACTAGGCAAAAGGCTAGCCAGAACGAAAGCAGAGATAAGCTTCTCTGACCTTGTCCTCCCTTCACCCTCTGGAAACACAGCACTCAGCTAAAAAGGGAAACAGACATAAGTGGTTCTGCTGTGTCCCCCACAACAGCGGGGAACTGTGAGACTGTCACAGAAGCAGTTTTTCCTTCTAAAATGGTTAGCTGGGTACTCTGTCAGTTCACTATGGTTTCACAGGTGGTGAGTCTCATCTAACCTCCCACAGGAGCTGTGTCCTGCTTATAGACTCTCCAATACCTCCCTTGGGGAAGGTGACCAAACCATGCCACCTGAGAGATCCACAACTTCAGCTGGTTAACTGGCTCAGCCCAGGTGAATTGAGAGTGAAGGTAGAAAAGCAAGCAGTTGGGATAGTTGGGCTAAAATAAATGTGACAGTTTTGTTTTTGCTGCAAGAGAGGAGGAGATAGCATACCTTTGTGAACCTCCTCTAATATTGCTTTGGCCTGACCAGTCTACTAAAATTAATCTCCCCTGGGTACATCTACTAGTCTTTTCTTTGTCCTCCTGAGCATTTGATAGCACTGAATACTGCCTCTTTCTGCCTCTTTTCCCTGCTTCTCAGGCATCCTCCAGGCTGCTCCATTTCTGATAGCTCGTTGCTATCTCCTTCACAGATCCCTTTGATCTTCAGTGTGAACACTGTGGCCTTTCCATAGGAATTTTCAATAGCCTGTCCCTGCTCTATATCTGCCTTATATTCTTTTTATGATTCCAAAGTCAGTATCTATAATTTAACCACTCCCAGGGCACATGTATAGCAACCTTTAGAAAGAAAGTACACTACAGATGGGTACTCTGCACTCTAGGCAGACTCAGTACTATTCCACATAGCCATCTACCATTTCCTATTAATCTATTCTTTCCCACGCAAATTTCTACTTTCCCAGACTACCAAACTGGAAACTTTAGGGCCCTAGTTGCCTTTTGCTTTTATCAACATTTTCTGTGGCTTCATGGCTTCCTTCATCTCCACTCATCCCCTGACCTGGTATCCATTAGATCCAGGATTTAGTCCCAGTCTCCTGCCAGCATCTTCCAGCTTTCACTGACTCCAGTGAAACCATCACATTCCATGCTGAACTCTGAGACCTTCCTCATTTTCATTTTATTATGTAACTTCAACTATATCCAGACTGCACAGTCCTGAGTAGATCCTACTTCAAAGAAGGATCAAGTCCCAAAGAAGTACCTTCAAGCATTAGACAACACTGGGAAGAAATGCCAGGCCACAACCTCCTTGAAGAGGTATAGCTAGAGAAATTGAGTTTCTAATCTAGAAAAAGAGAAGCTAAAAAGACACAGAGCTTGATTTGAAAGTCAAAAGTCTTCCTGGATGCCTTGTTCTGCAGAAGAAGGTGATAAATGATGGCTGACATCAACTGATACATGTGGAAACAAAAGACCACGAACATAGCAGATTCTTAAAACAGAGACATCTCATTCTGAAAAAAATCGTCATTCCAGCAGACTGATGATCACAAAAAAGGATGTTATAGAAAATGTTCATCTGTAGGACTGGAGAGGCAGAGAGTTTTCCTAGAAGAGTTTTAAAGTCCTTCCCACTCAGAGGTCCTAAAATATTCCACCTGACTTTAAAGCCCTTCTTCGTCTGGTCTTACCTCATATTCACCTTCTTTCCCAGGATCCTAACATGTATATAGGCAAGCCATGTTTTGCCATGTCCACATAGGTTCAATTAAATTCTTTGTCTGTTGACTTCTGTATGAAAAATAGTCTCTCATCAGACCTTTCTTGTCCAAGAAGTCTATTCAGGCTTTTCTGTTCTTCCCATCTTTGAATCACAGCTATTCAACCATGAAGTGCAAGATTTTGCACTGTCCATACCCCCATAATATTTCTTAATTGTGAATGATTTTGACATTCTATCTTATATGAATTGTAATGCTTATTTTGTAGTCTTACTATAGTTAACAAGACACTAGCACACACTGGCCATTAATAAAAACTTAATGAATTGATTAATTAACCTCTACTACATGCACATTTTCACCAGCCAACTTGAGTACTGCTGTTAGGCTTATCAGCTAAGAAACACTGTCTAAAGAAAGATTCTGGGCATGACTCTCCATTTTAGACTAACAAAACACAAATTCAACAAGACTCTTGCTCTACAGGGAAAATGACAGATCAAAATAACAGACTCCAGCATTAAATTGTGACCCAACCCAAAAGTACAGGGTTCAAATCCTATCTTATCCAGGTCCCAAGCAACCTTTTTATCCTAACTCTGTACTTCAGCCAAATTAAACTTCCTGTCTTGTACCTTTCCCATTGTTCCCCTGCCTGGAATACTTTTCTTGTCTTTGTTCACCTGGGAAATTCCCATTTGCTCATTAAAAGGCAACTCAGAAATTGCCTTCTCAGTGATGCCTTTCCTGGACAGCTCCTTCACTCCCTCCTCTGTGCTCCCATGACACTCTGGGCAGAACTCCATTATATTGCTCACCATATTTTATTATAGTTAATTGTGTACACATCTGCCTTCCCCACTGCATGATGTGCTTGCCCTTCAAGGGCAAGGACAATGTCTTACCCATCCCTCATCCCTCTGGTATCCAGCAGAGTGTGAGGCATAGAGTAAGTAATTGATAGGGAAGGAAAGAAATGAGGGAGGGAAGAGAAGAAAGGAAGGGAGAATGGCCAAAAAGAAGGGAAGATAGGAGAAGAAATACCATGGGCAGTAGTATTGTTGTGACAAGATCTGATGAGGCACAAAACATCACCTGTCTCATAGGCAATAAGTGATCAAGAAGGCAGTTCAAGAGGGTTTATGAATCAGTGAAAGAGATGTTTGTCTTCTCTTAGGAACATCCATTCTGGTCTAAACAGACTTGGTACATGGTTGCAGTTCTTTATATTATAGTCCTTGTTAATTAAAACATCTTTCCCACCTGAATCCCTGGTATCTCCCCTTGGACAGCACAGAAGTGGGTAACTATTTCCAGGAATACTACAGATATTGCACGATGGGCTAACTTGGCTCAGGGAATCAGGGCATACTTGCCCTGAAAATTTGTGGTTTAGTTTTGGTGTGGAGTTAGAAAGTAATCTTAGCTCTCATAGTAGTATCTGGATAAATTCGAATAACTGTCTTTAGTGCCAGTTATCATCAAATTTGGGCTTCAGAAAAGTGCTGTCCTCACAACTATGTTTATTGCAGCATTATTTACTATAGCTAAGATATGGAAGCAACCCAGATGCCCCTCAGTAGATGAATGGATCAAGAAAATGTGGTATATATACACAATGGAATTCTATGCCTCCATCAGAAAGAATGACATTGCCCCATTTGTTAGGAAATGGAAAAGCTTGGAAAAAATTATATTAAGTGAGGTAAGCCAGGCCCAAAGAAACATAGGTCCCATGGTTTCCCTTATTTGCAATATCTAGTATATGTATGAGTCAAGCAGAAAAGGTCAGATAATGTGATGTTAGGAAAATGAACCCTTAGATATGTATTTTAATGCTTTTTCCTTTCTTGCATTTGTTTCTAACGCATTTATAAGATTATCTCTTTGTTGCTTTGTATGTCCCTCCCCCACAGTATAACCCCTGCTTTCACTATATTTGATGTCAGTATAACTTGTGGAGGAGATGGGGAAAATGGGGAAAAACAAGTCGTTTAAGGATACAGGTGGACCTGTTGCAACAATGAGAAGTACAAGTTGTCATGTCAAAAACGTTGGTGCGGGGGGGGGGGCGGGGGGGAGGCTGGGAAGGGATGTGAAGGGAAACAAAGGAGGAGGCTGCAATGCTTGATAAGAAATGTACGCATTATCCTGCCCATGTAATTGTAACCCCTCTGTACAGTATGTTCACAAAAAAATTAAATTAAAATAAAAAAGAAAAGTGCTGTCCTGGACTGTCTTCTTTGTCGATGTTGCTAATTGAAATAACAGTGTCATAGCTGGGCCAGAGCAGAGATTCCAGGTCCAATCTAGTAGATGGATCTCGAAGTACTTCTGCCTCAAAAAGCTATCTAAATCTTGATTATGGCTAGAAAAATCTTGAAGTGAGTCTACAGGAGTTTTGTACACAAGCAGACACGTGTCATGAGCTCTTTGGAGGATCATCATGGGAGCCCACTGCACAAAAATGCAGAATGATCCCATGGAATAATTCACCACAAGGGAGAATGTCTTTCAAGGTGAGGCATGCTCAGCAACAGGGCAATATTTGAGTTATTAAGGTCTTGTCCCAACTCAATTACCCTGAAGACAAAAAAAAAAAAGAGAGTATGTTTGTAAATTGGAAGAGATATTTTACTAAGATGTGATTATGTGGTACAGAAAACCCTAATTTGAGAGTTCCTCCAATGGCATATGATAGACAATGTACTTACTTTCAATCAGTAGTCAACCAATCAGCAGTTGTTTTTGATGACAGAGCTGCTGGTGGGGTAGTATTTCTCAGATAAGTGAGGACTCTTGCTCAGCAATGGAAATTACAACATAAAATTACAGAAGCCAGCACACATACAGTGGCCCAGACTAAATGCATGCAACAATTACCCAGGGAAGACTAAGAGATTGATGAGCAGGTAGAAGATCAATGTCAAAGTCATGGCCAACATCTGAACTCACAGATTTGGTGAGGCTCAAGATATTAAGAATTTATTGTGTTGAGACTGTAGTTGTTTTTCATTTTTGTTTTGGTTAAAAACAAATCATACAGGCCAGAAGGAGAGAAATTAAGGTAACAGTGTCAGGATTCCACATACTGGACCAAACCATGACATATAATACATAAGTTAAGCCTTCGTATGTGGAACATATATCCTCTAAAAATAGGAACTTCCATCTGGGAGCTCTAGAATTAGCCCTGAAAGTTCAGGAGATATGGGGTAGTTCTGAGGATGAGATTGTGAGAAGGGAAAAAGAGCTCAAATCCTACTGTAAGGATGTCAAAACATGTTCTCCCTCCCTTAATGGCTCAGAATATCAAATAAAGGGACATCAAAATAACTCTTATGAGCAGAGAACCTGCCTACTATGCATAAGGCACTGGGCCATCACATGGCACATATGCGAGCGCGCGCACACGCGCGCACGCACACACACACACACAATCTAAGAAGACAGATACAGTGTCACCAATAAGCCAAATATGTCTGGGTGAGGGCCTAGTTTTGTGGCTTAAGCACAGCCTTGCATTTTCTTATCTTGTCTTTTCTAGATCTTTTGATTTATCCCATTAAATATTATTTCCCCCAGACTATGCCACTGGATTTTGCCCTTCAACATATTGCCCAATAAATGAAATGTTGATTTCTTTCCCTTGTCATCTCCTTCATAATCCAGTTTACTTGCATTACTTTGTCAAAAAATGAAAGTAAATCAGGCAGGAGAAAGTGAAGACCACACATGATATTGCTCATCCAATTGTCCATGTGTTCCTTTCTGCTAGATGTCTCTCTATCTAAACTGTCAACCAGCCATTGTCTCCAAACTTGATAATGGTTTTTCATCCCCTCTCCTCTCTTAGCCCAATCCTTATCTGTGTTGGGGTATAATTTCCTGGATTCACTAAGCCTGGAACTAATATGATATCTCCTTTAGGTCTGAATGTTAATAGATGATAGAACTAAACATTTCTCTGGGATCTTTTCAAGTGGCCATGGCAAGAGATTTTTACTCAAGTCCTTTTTTTTAGAAGGCAACTAAGATATCCATGTTTCAGTTCCGTGAAATGCACCATGATCAAACCCCTGAAAATCTGTGCCATGGATATGACATCCCAACCCCCTCACATTTGTTTCCTGGTCAGTCCCAAGAAGGGTCTATCTCCCTGATCACAATGATAATGGTCACCAGTCCCATAGAAAAACTGTCTTGAATCCAAAGGGTCTTATTGATCTTAAATCAGCTAAGAAAGAAAGAAATTTCAAAATCTCTGTCTTTCTCTGTCTCTTGTCTCTCTCTGTCTCCCTCACTTTCTTTACTGTTCCTTTTCTTTTTCTTCCTTCCTTCCTTCCATCTTTTCTTCCTTCCTCCTTCTTTCCTTGCTTCCTTCCTTTCTCCCTACTTTTCTTTCTTTTCTTCTTTTTTGTTTCATATCTCTCATTTGTGCTTACTTTAAAGGAGTTCTAGCTGGGTTCTGGTGACTCATGCTTGTAATCTAGCTACTCAGGAGGCTGCATGTGAACATCATGGCTCAAAGCCAGCCTGGGCAGGAAAGTCCATGAGACTCTTAGATCCAATTAACCACCAGAAAACTGGAAGTGGTGCTGTGGCTCAATATCTCAAAGTGGTAGAGTGCTAAGCCTTTAGTGAAAGAGCTCAGGGACAACACCCAGGCCCCAAGTTCAAGCCCCACGACCAACAAAAAAAAAGAAAAACACTCATTAACCACTTTGGAAAGCAGTACGGAGGTTCCTCAAAAGACTTCACATAGAGCTCCCCTATGACCCAGCAATCCCACTTTTGGGCATTTACCCAAATGTTTACAAACAGGACCACACTAAAGCTACCAGCACAACTATGTTTATTGCAGCATTATTTACCATAGCTAAGATATGGAACCAACCCAGATGCCCCTCAGCAGATGAATGAATCAAGAAAATGTGGTATATATACACAATGGAATTCTAAGCCTCCATCAGAAAGAATGGCATTGCCCCATTTGTTAGGAAATGGAAAAACTTGGAAAAAATTGTATTAAGTGAAGTAAGCCAAGCCCAAAGAAACATAGATCCCATGGTTTCCCTTATTTGCAATATCTAGTATATGCGTGAGTCAAGCGGAAAAGGTCAGATAATGTGATGTTAAGAGAATGAACCCTTAGATATGTATTTTAATGTTTTTTTTCTTTCATGCATGTGTTTCTAACGCATTTATAAGATTACTTCCTTGTTGCTTTGTATGTCCCTCCCCCACAGTATAACCCCTGCTTTCACTATATTTGATGTCAGTATAACTTGTGGAGGAGATGGGGAAAAACAAGTCGTTTAAGGATACAGGTGGACCTGTTGCAACGAGAAGTACAAGTTGTCATGTGCAAAACGAGCTTTACAACGTCGGTGCGGGGGTGAGGGGGGGTTGGGGGGAGAGGAAGGATTGGGATTGGGATTGGGATTGGGATTGGGAGGGGGGAGGCTGGGAAGGGATGTGAAGGGTAAACAAAGGAGGAGGCTGCAATGCTTGGTAAGAAATGTATGCATTATCCTGCCCATGTAGTTATAACCCCTCTGTACAGTTATGTTCACAAATAAAATAAAATAAAATTTAAAAAAAAAGAAAAAAACTCATTAAAAAATAGTTCCAAAGCTGGGCTCCAGTGGCTCACACCTGTAATCCTAGCTACTCAGGAGGCTGAAATCTGAGGATTGCAGTACAAAGCCAGCCCTGGCAGGAAAGTCCATGAAACTCTTATTTCCAATAAACCACCAGAAAACTGAAAATGGCACTGTGGCTCAAGTGGTAGAGCACTCACCTTGAGCTGAATAGCTGAAGGACAGTGCCTAGGCCCAGAGTTCAAGCCCCATGACCACCAAAAACTAAAAAAAAAAAAAAAAATAGTTCCATGTATTTGTTTTCAAAGTTATGGATTGAAACATTATTTAAAATCCCATTTTGCAGCTATGCCAACATAAAGAAAAATTTTACCTCTGTTTATGACTTTTGCAGCAGCTATAAATTACTAAAATTAGAACTATGAAATGGGAAGAGAGGCCCAACTGTTACTCTCACAGCCGGAAGTAGAAACAAACCCTTTGCAGAGGGAGCAGCAATCAGGGAAAGACACTGAAAAATGAACCTGTCCAACCCGGGAAGAGGAACTCTAGTGGTCTTCCTCAGTCTCTAAAGATTCTTCATGGGTTCTGCAGTGGCACTTCCCACATACATGTATCAATAACAGAAAGGCTTCAGGGAGATGGGCCCTGAGCAGGAGAGGAAGGAGGTATGAATTCTGAGGTTCTCAGTCTAAATTCTGCAGGGGCATTCCTTCCCAGGTTGAATTGGGGAAAGGTATGCCTAAGTTGCCCCATTTGTAAACCATAATACCCAACAGCTCCTGAGCCTTCTCTATGACAAACTCTGCAAAGTTCTTTAAGTAGACTCATGTGTTCCTCACCATGGGATGGACACTCTTATTGGTCCCATTATCCAGATGCATAAACTAAAGCTTGGAAGATTGAGTAATCAACTACGGTCATATAGTATACCCATGATCAAACTCAAGTCCGGATACTTTTTTGTACGGTTTCTCTGGAGGCTTTTATATCCTATCCCTTTGCAATTCAAACATCTTCTCAGGCCTTCTCACCACAATGACCTGTTTTCCTAGCAGAAAGAAGGTAAGCAAATCTCCTAATATTAAATTGGCCTGGGGGTCAACTAGAAAGTCAGTGGTAACCACCCACACTCGTGGGCAATACTTTCTGGTGTAGTTTTTCTTAAGACACTATCCATTGACTTTCACAGCAGCCTTAATAAATAAACAGAGCAAGCTTCCCAGCTCCTAGAAAATGATAATGCTGATGCAAGTCAGAATTGAATATAGTCTTGCAGCTGAAATCCTATCAAGCTAGATTTGTTTTATGCCTCTTCTCTAGGCTACCTTTCTCTCTTTGTATGTTGCTTCCTCTCTTCCTACCTCAAATCTTCCATCACTGTAAACCCTACCTAGCATGGTCTTGGGCTCCACAACAAGAAAGTATGAGAAGACCCTATACTTATAATCAATAAGGATTCTTTGAGTAACTGATCTTTGGAAAGGGAAGAACTCAAGAACTCACTGAAAGACACAAATGTAAATGACCACAAGTTGAGCACACATATGTAGCACATGCTACAATGTGTGCACACATGTGTGCATGCACGAAGACACACACACACACACACACACACACACACACACACACCATCGGCCCAACAGATTATACCTCTGGTAGCACTGACCTAAGCAAATGGGCCTTTACTTCAGGCAACCTGTTTCTCTACCTTTTTAGGGGCTCTTTCAAGAAGGCTTAGTCTATAGTTAGCAAATATATAGTAAGTCATGTGCTAATAGCTCACTCAGGAGGATAATATGTAAAGATCATGATTCGAAACCAGCTGAGACAGGAAAGTCCATGAGACTCTTATCTCCAAGTAACCACAAAAACATTAGAAGTGAATTGTTGATTCAAAGTGGTAGAGTGCTAGCCTTAAGCAAAAAGAAAGCTCAAGGACAGGGCCTAGTCTCTGAGTTCAAGCTGTAGGACCTGCACACACAGACAAAAGTAGATAGATAGATAGATACATACATACATACATACATTCATACATACATATCTGCATACATACATACATACAATCGTGCACACAATCATACACATGTATATGTGTGTGTATCTGTCTGTCTGTGTGCCCTGGTTGAAATGTGGCCCTGTTTATAAAATATTTGCCCCTTTGTTCTGTGTGTGTGTGTGTGTGTGTGTGTGTGTGTGTGTATACACATGAATGCCAGTCCTGGAGCTTGAAGACAAGGCCTGGGTGTTGTCCTTTTTTGTGCCCCAAGGCTAGCATTCTACCACTTAAACCATAGTTTCACTTTCAGATTTTGTTTTGTTTGTTTGGAGGAGGGGGGATGATTAATTCGAGATAAGAGTCTCAAGGACTTTTGGCTTCAAATCAGGATCCTCATATCTCAGCCGACTAAGTTGCTGAGATTCCAGGTGTGAGCCTGATGCTCAGCTGTGTTCTGCCTTTTATTTCCCTGAGCTGCCCTTGAAGCATCTTCATAGTCCCTTGAAGCCCTATGAACCCCTATGTACTACGCTCTGACACAGCCTTAAAACAGCGAAGAAAGAAACACAAGGCTTGGGATTAGGAGACAGTAGGACTGTGATTAACCCTCTGTTCACAAGATGAAGGCAGCTGCCAATACAATTCTGGAGGACAATCAGGCTGAGTCTTCAGAGCATCTCTAACTTTTGTGTTACATACAGGTCAATTTAGGCTCTGTCTGATCCATCACACTATCCATTTTTCTCCTGGTCTACATGACCTCCTCATTTGTTGCTCTCTCCTTCTCTGGGTTACTTTTGCATCATGATAACACTTATTCTCTTCCTTCAAATAAATCACAAATTCAACATGCTTTCCCTCTCTGATTCATCACAGTATTTCCAGTTGTCACATACTTGACACACAGTAGGGACTCAATGAATATTTCTATGATACATAAATGAATGATTTGATCAGCTAGACATTGTTTCCATTACTAATGGCTACTCAGTCTACATCTCCTTTCCTGACCCCTTGCCTTTCGTCTATCTCATATTTCCTATTGTCTATCAACATTTCTATTTGGTTCACATTCCAACCTCCAAATGAAACTTGTGCTGAACAGACCTTGTTATCTTCCCTTCCAAACCAGAGCCTTTTCCCACCTTCCCAACTATTGCTGGCAGTGCAATTAGCTTTGGGATTGCATAGTCATCAGTCTTCATTTTTCTCCTTTCTCAGCACTTACTCTCTCTTTGAATCACATCTGTTCTTTCTCAGTAAGGTCTTCCAGCATCAGTGCAATCTGACTTAGGCTTACATTCTCTGTGCTGGGACCACTCAGCAGTCTTCTTTCATGCTTTGCACTGATATTAGTCACATGCAGCTATACCAGTCACTGCTGGTAGAGTTGGGATCAAAAGTTAATATGGAGTACCTGTACCATCACAAAAGTGCTCAGTGAGTGTAAGATGAGGGACCAAGGGATGAATGATGATCATGACTCCTGTCTGATGTCTTTCCATATGTGATTAAAGTGGGACAGACTCATCAACTTCATTGCATCTCCAAATTAATCTAGAAATTATTCTCACTCTCCTACCTCAATACCATTTCTATTTTCTGCCTTTTTCCTCATTTTGGTACTGCCTTTCACTGAGTGGCATCCACCTATCAGCTGATAAATGACACATGCTGGAGGATGGCTGGTGAGGTAAACAGGCTATGGAGTGGCAGGATGTGGAAATGCCAGGAAAGTGTGCACCAAAAAGGCTTCTCCTACCAAAAAGGCTTCTCCTACCAAAAAGGCTTCTCCTGCATCTGTGCTCCAGTTTCTTTCTTCTCCTCTTTCTAGAAAGTACTTCAAAGCTTCCTGTTACCTTCAGCATTTAGATGCAATCAACCAAATAAATAGATAAATGACAAAAAAGAGAAAGACAAAACAATTTTTTGCATATTCATAAGTTTATTTGCCATTGCCTCAAACTAAAGAATAAACAAACATGTACAATATACTACAAGTAATTACCACAAGTATATACCACATGGAGGAATTCTAAAACCTTGCTGAGAAAGAAGGCAACACTATCCATACCACTTTTCTTACTACTCTCTGTTGCAAACTCTCACCCTGATCCTATGTGAAGAACATGAGAGGATTTAACCATGCTAGTATGTCTGCTGATAACTGTGTATCTCAGATGAGACTTTGGACTTCCTGTATCCTGCATCCCTCCAAATCTATTTGTCATGACTGACTGATGCAGAACTAAAATGCTTCAGGAGAAAATAAATTGGGACTTGAACACATACAGACATGTCTGGTGACATGGACAGGATCCTCATTGAAACCAACTTGCAGCAGAGAACTTTAGGGAAAATGATCCACTGTTACAGATATAAGTAGTAGATAAAAATGAGATGTGCAAGACACTATGTTGAAAACAAACTTTACAACTTTGGGAGTTGGGGAGGTGGGGAGGGAAAGGATGGTAGGGGGAAAACAAAGGAGGGGGTAACAATGCTTGATAGAAAATGTACTCATTACCTTATTCAGGTAACTGTAACCCCTCTGTACAGTATCTTTACAATAAATATATATATATATATTTAATAAAAAATGACCACGTGTAGAACAAGTATCCTTGTTCTTGAGCTTATTCATCTAGCTGTCCTAGAGACTTGGAGATGCCTCTGCATCTCCAGGAAAGGAAAACCCACAGACATACTATGCAGGGATAGATACGGGAGAAAAATGATAACCTCAAGCTCCAAGTTCTGACTTCTTTAGTCCCAGGAATCAAGCTGTAAAATCTGGTGATTAGGCAACTCTGTTTTTACAGTGTAAAGGAGTAACAGTATAGAGGAGGAAAGGAGCCTTTCCCCTCTCATTCTGCAGATGTTCAGCTAATCATTGCCCAGACCAAGTATTGTTGGTTACCCTTCAAGAGGCAGCCTGAACAGAATGAGAATAGGGACATAGCCAAAAGTGAGCAGAACTGGCAGAGAAAAGTAAAATGATTCACAGGAGCATCTGAGATGGACTGAGGATGTCATAAGAAGGGGATAGAGTAGAGAGACAGTTATAGCCTCAAGCCCCTAGATATGATCTCCACAGTTCTGAGAGCCAAGCCCACAGTACCCTATGACCTCATTCTACCCACAGGTGGGAAAGTGAAGGAACACTTAGATTACATAAGTAATCCTTCAGTTCAAGGTACACCAAGTAAGTCCAAAGAATGAAATGGGGGAGAAAAACAAGAGGACTAGCTTCCAAAGCACTGAGCATTTGAGTGTCATATCACAGAAGCTATGCATACATATCAGCCCACATAATTTTCACAAATATCCTCACAAGAGAGTCCTACCCTTACTCTAAAAGAGATTAGCACTCCACAGAATTAAGAGACCCATGGTCTCTTGGCTCCCTTGTATGCCAGGCTTTGTTAAAGGAAGTAGAAGAGAGAATTAGTGTAGATGACATATTGAAGAACACTGAAATCCATTCAGTATGTATAATACATCAAGAACTTTAATAACTATCATCAAACACAAGTTGTACTGGTCAGGACTGAGAAATTTTGTAAATTGCTGGAAAATATGAGATTCAAGAAAACTTTGGTTATATTTAGCCAGTGTTTTAAAATATTTCTCAAAAATGATAGATATGCAGACTCCATTCTTAAAGTATTTAATCAAAGTTTTAGCTTTTGTATATTCAACAGGCTACCCAAATGGTTCTCATACATGAGAAAGTTTAAGAACTTAGTTTAATTTATAGTTGTCTGGAAAAATAATTAACTAGTTGGTAAGCAACCACATTCACTGGTTCCTATCATATTTGTTTCTGATAACAGTGAATCCTGATAGTATCCATACTCTGCCATATGTGTATTCAGAGTGAATCTTCATCAAAACTCTGTGGGCTTACATTGTTACCCTCATTTCACAGAAATTCAGAAAGATAAAGTTACTTATTTTATAACTACTCTGTTAATAAGTGGCTTAGCTGGGGTTTGAACCCAATATACTATTCTGTAAGCTGTGCTCCCTTCTTTGTAACAGCCGATATCTCCTTCTTTGTACAGAGTGGGACCCAGGCTGAGCTGAGAGGTGCAGGAAAAGTCTCTCCTGTCTCCAAAACCAATGAGCACCATTCTCAGACTAAGAATGACCACTTCTCACTGCAGCTATAAATAAAGGCTTTGAAGAAAAAGCTGGTTAACAAAGGGAGAAACATTCATAGTCTCAACATATTCTAGAAAACGTAGGGAATGTGTCTATAGAAGAATTATCCATGGAAGAATTACAAGAGTTAGAGTGAAGAGGGAGTTATAAAAATAGGAGTAGAATAGGAAGGCGAAACAAAGGAGGAGGCTACAATGCTTGATAAGAAATGTACTCATTATCTTGCCCATGTAATTGTAACCCCTCTGTACAGTATTTTCACAATAAAAAAAGGAAAAAAATAGGAGTAGAATAGAGAGGGGGAGGCCAGTGTGAGGAATGTGGGAAGTGAGATTTGAGTTAAGCTAAGAAAGTATCAAGCATTGTGGTGGGGAGTACTGAATAAGGGAAGCTGTGTGAGAGGGATAAATACAAAACTTCCGGGGCTGGGAAGGTGGCTCAGTGGTAGTGCTTGTCTTGCATGTATGAGGCCCTGGGTTTGATTCCTCAGCACCACATAAGCAGAAAAAGCCAATAGTGGCGCTGTGGATCAAGTTGTAGAGAACTAGCCTTGAGCTGAATAGCTGGGGGACAGTGCCCAGTCCCAGAGTTCAGGCCCCACAACCTTAAAAAAAAAGGAAATTTCCATAATAAGAGATTCAAGGATAAAGCTGCTGTAAGTGGGGAGGTACGGAGTAGAGATAGTATGGGACAAACAAGAGCAAGGAGAGAGAAAGCAAGTAGAAAGAGAAAATGTGGGAGAAAAAGGGGGGGTCATGAGGAGTGGGCTTATTTCTACACCAAATCCAAGCAAACCAGTAGTTTTGTAATTAGCAAATTTTTAGAAACCCAGTGAGATCCAACAGTTCTCCAAATTTTTATCTCAAGACATGGCTTCCAAAAAATTACCCCCCAAAAATGCTTAACCAGTAGCATTTGTTTATGCGAGTTACACCTATTAAGAATTTATATTATATGTAAAGCAAAGCCAGGCACCCATGGCTCACACCTGTAATCCTAGCTACTCAGGGGGTTGAGATCTGAGGACTGTGGTTCAAAGCTAGTCTGGGCAGAAAAGCCTCTCTAAGACTTATCTCCAATTAGCTACTCAAAAATGAGAAATAGAGTTGTTAATGGTAGAGTGCTAACCTTGAAAATAAAGAGCTCAGGGACAGCACCCAGGCCCTGAGTTCAAGAACTAGGGCCAGCACACACACACACACACACACACAATACATACTCACACACAATACATATTTTGAATAGCTTAAAAATAATGGATCCATTCATCGTTGCATAGATAATAATATTTTCATAGAAAAAATCACTAAATTTTCAATAATAATGATGTGTCATTGTACATGTTTGTACATCTGTTCCCCCCCAATGGAGATAGTTCGATTCTGATATCCAATACACACACACACACACACACACACACACACACACACACACACACACACACACATTGTAATACATTGTTTTGGTCAAAGCATATTGAATAAAACCTGACCTTAAACAGATATGTAATTGAAAAAGGGAGGAATATATTAATCACTTCTTCAGATAATTTCAGATATTCTCGAAAATACTTCAAAATTCAACAAATGGTAGTTTCTTATAAGATAGTGGTAATGAGGCATTTATCTTCTCATACTTTCAAATTCATGGCTGTCTGGCACCTGGAGTGGATGTTTCTCCTATGTGTGATTTGTAACTTTATGATTGCTCACTTCAAAAATGCAGGTTCACTGAGTTATATAGATCTTCCAAACGGACAGTAGAGAACACATCAGTCCGTACTCAGGAGTCAATGAGAGAGCATGAATTTGGGGGCAGTGTTGACCTCCCAGAATCCCTGGAAAGGAAGTCCAAAAGTCCATGTTGCCCTTTGAGAATCACCCCTATGATTTGACCAAAACAGTTCTAAACTGGGAATCAGACAAACGTGGACACTAGCTCTGACTCAACTTTTCATTCACTAATCCATAACTTTGAAATTCTCTGAGCTTCTTTAGCCAGACTGAATCACTCACTTTTTCTTAACAATTCCACATGAATTTCTTTTTTTTCTTTTTTGGTTGGTTGCAGGGCTTGAACTCTGGGCCTGGGCACTGTCCCTGAGCTCTTCAGCTCAAGGCAAGTACTCTACCACTTGAGCCACAGTGCTACTTCCAGTTTTTCTGGTGGTTAGTTAGAGGTAAGAGTCTCACTGACTTTCCTGCTCAGACTGGCTTTGAACTGCAATCCTCAGATCTCAGCCTCCTGTGTAGCTAGGATTACAGGGGTGAGCCACCAGCACCCAGCTCCACATGACTTTCTGACCATGCCTGAATTAAAACAACCACAGTCCTTGTCTGGTACCTCCAGTATGTTCACTCCCACCACCCCTTGCCAATTGGCCTCTGAGTCCCTGGACAGCAGAGACCTTGGGGTGCTATTCATGTTAATGCCCACTTCAGTCAGCTACTATGCCTCACACTGAGATGAAACATGCATTTTCAGGAAGAGGTATCTATCTGTAAGGTTGAATGGATATTTATGAGAGAAGAGGCTGGGTAGAGGTGACTGGGAGGCGAAGGGAGAGGAATGGTAGTAATGGAAATAATGAGAAGACTGATGGAAGGGATGAGAGGTCATGGTGCATACCTATGGGCCACAGAGAAAGATAAAGAAATGGGGGGTGATAGGGCATGGTAAGAAGAAAAGAAGGATATTTTACAATGGATTTAGATGGTGGAGATGCTGGACAAATGGCATTCTGTTGGATTAAGAAACTAATCCAGATACTCAGGATAAAAATCTTGAGATGTTGGTGAGCAGAGAAGCTGAGTACTGACACCACTAAAAGGGTGGTTTGCATGAGGGACATGAATGGGGTAATAGGACACTGATTCTTATGCCCCCAACTACTATACTCTCCCCTCAGCAGCTAAGGACACTGTTGGTTTCTTATTGTAATTTTCCAGGAATCCTCTCCCAGATACCCAGAAACCTTTACTGTCTTCCACAGTTTGGTGAGGAATAAGTCTAAATAAGGCCCAAGCAAAAAGAGCAGGACACTCTAAGCCTCTCTTTCTTCTCTTCAAATATTTGCAGAGAGGGAGCATGGCATGAGCTCAGGGAATGCAGTGCTTATTGCTCACACTACATTAAAATTCAGATTGGCTGGTGCAATATCCCCGGCAGAACAGCACTGTGCTGATATTTTTATAACTCTTAATATCAAACAAATTGCCTCTTCACTGAGACAGTTTAATGTGACGGGGGCTGTGCCCGGCAGCTTCCTCACACCAGCCCCATAAAGATCACCGTTGTGTTACTAGGGACAGAGGAACCATGAATTTCCTATCAAAAATATGACTGGATTATGCAGAGTAAATCTTGGACTGTATTAAAAGGATCATGGTGTTTTAATTTCTTTTCTCTCCACCTCCATGCCCACCACCACGTATCCTCTTGCTAATAAAATGAGGTAGGGGTCCACCAGGCTGTGAATCAGCTATGAATTATCACTTTTTGGCCCAAATCCCTGTATTGGCTGTACCTATGCACCTTCTCTAGTCATCAGTGGATGTCTTTGGCCCTGCTGTACCTTGAATAGATCTCACTTCTGTCCTTCATAATCTGGGCAGGAAAAATATTTATATGGATTTTTCTAGAAAATCCCCACCATACTGTGCTTTTCAGAACCATAGTTGAACTCTTCTTCCCAAGTTCATTCCATCAAAGATCCTTTGGTTAACCTAATCAGGAATTTAGACTGTGTTTCTTCAATTGGTTCTCCCTTTTCATTTGTGAATCCACATTTAGAAAAAGATCAATCAGAGTAATCCATTTGAGATAGTACATCTTCTCATATAGAGCTGGAATTACTCAATCCAAAGCAAGGAAACTTCATGGTTTACTAGCTCAAGACCCTCTATTGTATACATACACTCATATCTAAATATTGAAAAATGTATTTTTTCATGTACTCTACCCTACAATTCCCCAACATTCAGAGACCCAGGACACTGAAGTTTAGAGTAAGTATTGTTAGCTATCCTCAAAGACTGTAAGAAGATGATCAATTGAGAGGGTGAAAGTCAATAGAAATCTCGGTACAATATTAGCACAATTTATGTTCATACAAGTGATGACAGCTGCTTATACAAAGGACAAATGACCAAAGTCTTTTTGTAACATTTTCCAAACTTCTTGAGATACAGAGAGGCAGACAGGCAGACTGACAGACAGGCAGAAGAAACACCAGTCACTTATGCTTGTTCTTTAAGGGAGACAGAGGAACTTCCTTGGCAAAAATTCCAGCCACCTGTGTGAAGTCACAAAATTCTAATTTATTTTCTCCAATATCTTTATACTAAATCCCATTGTTTTCTTCTTATTGATATGTTGCTATGCACATTTCATACTAGACCTTTAGGATGATCATAAGTTTTATATTTTAATGTACTTGGAAATTAGCATTAACATAACATACATAACATCAGTCAGGATAAATCCACCCATGATTATAATTTGGCACATGTTTAATTAACAAATGCCTTACAAAGATTCAAACTTAATATCCTTTTCTTCAAATATATCTCTTTGAGCTGTTGAAGCCTTATTCACCTTCCTTGCTTCCAGAATATCCTCAGATTAACATGGCTTGCATACTGAGAATGTGTTTGAAAAATCTACAAAGCTGATCTAGATTGGGAACTCCAACCAGGCTAAATAGATTGTCAACTACTGAATTAAAATATGTTACATATCATCTTTATAAAGCCAGGAATGAGTAGAAATCATTGCTTTTATTGCTGACTAAGATTTTAAAATTAGATAATTTGGCAAATGCTGAAGTTAGCACATCATTGTAATAGCAAAAAATTAGAAACAAAAGAAATGAAAATATGTGCCCATTAAAATTAATCATACTCAGAACATACATACACTAAACTCACTTAAAATTTTATTTTAGAAGAAATATATAATATAGTAAAAAGATTACTCATGATATATTGAGGAACTGAAGCAGGTCAATAATATTTGCAATAGGATCCAGTTTGTAAAATACATATGAAACAATAAATATTAAGCGCTATAGTAGTAACAGGTAATTTTAATGTTTTTTCTTTGCTTGTTTATTTTTGTTATTTATGTATTTAGTCCCTAAAGATTAAACCCAGTCCCTTAGTACACATGCACATACTCTGCTACTGGGTAACGCTC